>NC_037670.1:161839876-162139876 GCF_003255815.1 Theropithecus gelada
AAAAAGGATGAGTTTGTGTCCTTTGTAGGGACATGGATGCAGCTGGAATCCATCATTCTTAGCAAACTATCACAAGAACAGAAAACCAAACACCGCATGTTCTCACTCATAGGTGGGAACTGAACAATGAGATCACTTGGACTCGGGAAGGGGAACATCACACACCGGGGCCTATCATGGGGAGGGGGGCGGGGGGAGGGATTGCATTGGGAGTTATACCTGATGTAAATGACGAGTTGATGGGTGCAGCACACCAACAAGGCACAAGTATACATATGTAACAAACCTCCACGTTATGCACATGTACCCTACAACTTACAGTATAATAATAATAAATAAATTAAAAAAAAACAAACAAACAAAAAAATAAATAAAAAAAAAAAATAAAATAAAATTTGTTTTACTTAAAATAGGCCATATGTGACTAGGATAATTAAAAATTTAAAAAGT
The DNA here is from genome assembly GCF_003255815.1 of Theropithecus gelada. NCBI lineage: Eukaryota > Metazoa > Chordata > Mammalia > Primates > Cercopithecidae > Theropithecus > Theropithecus gelada. The sequence goes on from NC_037670.1 coordinate 161,840,327, forward strand.
GTTTAATATTGATTAAATATTTAACTATTTAATTTTCAAAAATACATTGTACAACAAGTTATAAAGTAAGAACTTTGGACTTAATCACTGAAACAGTTATTTTATCTCAGCCCATGAACAGAAACGTGTTTGGTTGAAGCTTAGAGGCCTTCCCTGGCACTCTCCTTCCTAAACCACCCCTCCTTCCCTCATACATACAGTCATTTTCTATCTCATTATCCTCTTTTATTTTCTTCCTTACTACTTGCTGAAATTTTTTCTACTTATTTGCTTTTCCTTAATTGAGAATGAAAGCAGATACCTAATAGGTGTTTACTCCTGTGCTATCAGGGCTTAGAAGAATAACATGTGGGCATTCAATAAATATTTAATTGAGGGAAGCAATGGATGGAGGTTTTCAATTGGTGACACCTATAGCCCATTTTAAAAATATAAAACATATCGGCTCATACAGTTATTTTTTAGGAGTCACATATGAGTTCTGGAGTAATACACTTGCTTCATAGTGTTTATATTTGAAACTTAAGATATTCAGGCAGTTCCTGCTATGCATAGTAGTTTACGACCATAAAACTCACCTTGTTTTAAGATCAACCTTAACTATCAATAGGAAAATTATGTTTTTCTAGGACCTATCATTAAAAACTCTGTATTCATAAATGTATAGAAAAATTAAAATATAGTAAAATTGATATTTATTTAGTATACTGCCACATAAAACATTAGAAATATTGAGATGTAAAATGTTTGGTTTTGTAAAATATTTATCAAGAGTCATTAGAACAGCTTGCTTTTCTTTTCTCATAGTACACATTACAATGCAGAATAAGCATTTTTCCGTGCCTTGGCAAATCATCATACACCTTTCTACATTTGGATTAGCTTCCAACGTTTTATTCTTCACTCTTTCAGTGTCATAAAATAAATCCAAGAATCCACTGAAGTGAGTTACTGTCAGCATCAATTCCCTCAGGACAGTTTCATCCTCTTAGTCATATCCAATTTCCGTATTTATAGCTATTAATTTGCCTTTCCTAAGTGCCTTTGGCCGCACGTGGAGAGTCTCTCCAGTGGCAGCAGCATCAATGTTCCCACCTTCAGTTACTTCTGTAACTCCACTTATGTTTGATTTGAGTTTCACTTCCAGTGTTAAATTATTCCTATTTTCTTGCCTGCACTTTCATCTTTGTTGGCCAATTTCTTCTTTGGATTACCAATTTTTGAAAACCGTCTTGTGAATTTATCATTGTGAGACAAGGAGGCAACAAAAGTACATGGTTTGCTGCCTGTGCCTAAAGCGAATAACAGATTCATGGTGACCAATTACAGACAGACTATGAAAGAAGGGATGTGATGGGTCACTAATTATAAAGCAAATTTGCTATGTATGTGGTGATTTGTAGATTGAGCAGCTAACAGTGAAATTTGTATTTATGCAATTTAAGTATTTTATATACTTTTAGTTAATATACTAATAAATTATGCTGTTGGGGGACTGGTGTGAATTAATTTTACTATGGTAAAGTGAAGACTGTCAGTAATTTAAAACTTCATTTCTTTGCCAAACTTTCCAATGATGTCTGAATGCCTTAATGTATGAGAGAAGCTACTTTCAAAACATGGAAAGTTGAGTTTTTACCCTTGGAAGTCATATATTAAAAATAAAGAGGGATTTTGCTTTCTTAATGTCTTTCCCTGTGAGACAGACAGCTGTAGATAGTCATAGCCATAGCCTAAGTTTAAGAAAACAAAATGTTATAATGGTGTAGTTATATGCTTGAATTTACTAATCAGGATTATCTCAATGGTTTCAAATTTGATCATGTATTAGAATCATCATGAGGGCTTATTAAAGCGCCAGATTGCTGGACCTACCCTCAGAGTTAGGGTTACTAGTTGAGAATTTGCATGTCTAATGAGTTTTTAGGTAAAGCTGATGCTGCAGAGCCACCAACTTAAACACAATCAGAAGAGTATTCCATGGGGAGAGAAGAGAATCCACAGATCATAATCTAGGAAGAGCACAGACACTGAATCAAAGAAATTAGTGGAATCTTAGAGATATTTTAGTGTAGGTCATTTGTTTTACAAATGAAGAAATACAAGCCTGAAAAATTCAGGTGACTTAATACAAAATTAGCCAGTTGTAGAGGCTGGTCTAGAACATAGAATCTATTATAGTCCAACAAATTCTGGAAGACTTCTAGTGCCATAGTAGGTCGTATTTTCAATAGATATATGCCAAATGTATTACACACACACAAAATGGTTCTCAAACTTTAGTGTGTCTGAAAGTAGTCCTGTGGCCTTGCTAAAAATTAACATTGTTAAGCTGGGCAATGTGGTGCCCGCCTATAGTCTCAGCTACTTGGGAGGTGGAGAAAGAAGGATCGCCTGAGCCCAGGAGTGAACTCCTGGGCTCAAGCTGTAGTGTGCAATGATTATGCCTGTGAATAGCAACTGCATTCCAGCCTGGGCAACACAGTGAGACCCTGTCTCTAAAAAAAACAATAAAAAATAGAAATAAAAATTAACCTTCCTAAGCCCTCACCTAAAAATTCTGATTCATAGATAAAGTATGGGACACTTTGAGACCACAGCCCCATGAGATTCTAAAGAACAGGTAAACTGTTCTTTAAGAGACAATGTTCTATGATTGTGTATGCTGATGTTTTAAGCCAAATAATGTATACACAGAAAATAACAAAATGCCAACTTTTAAAAAAATTTTTTTGCAAAATACTTTCACAGGTTATGATAATTCCCTCCAAAGATCCTGTAAGGTCAGTGAGGCAACTGTCACGCTCCCTTTTTGAAGAAATCTTGGAGAATTCTCCATTCTGGAAACCTCCTTCTTCTCATCTATGGAGAGGGTAATAATACTAAAATGGATCTCATAGAATTGTTTGGGGGATAAAATGAGATGAGATCTAGGAAGGCAATTTGTCAATAATAAAATATTACATGGATGTTAGCTGTTAATGGAAGGCCAAAACAGAGTATGAATTGTTTCAGAGTATGAAACAGAGTATGAAATATCAATTGGGTCATCTGCAGATAGAAGAGTTTTAATTGTACTGTAATAGGCTCATCCTGTAGAAGCTTCCTGATTGGTCAAAGGAAACAGATAAGGCAAAGCTTCAGTGAAATTGCAAGATTTTACCCTCCCAGGCCCCAGATTATCTGAACCAGGAATTGCTGACTAAATCTGAATCTGGAACAACATTAAGTATAATATGCCCTGTGTTAAATGGCTTTCTTAGAAAAGATCTTGTCTGATCTCTGTCCCTAGGACATTTCCTGCCTCTTCTGACTGATAATTAAATTGGGGATTGGAAGCCAGACAATATTTACTTCCTGAGCGTTCTTTTCTTTTAGTAAAGCTGAAAAAATAATTTTAAAGGAAGAAAACTGAAAATGATCCATTTACCACTGATTCTGCCCTCCCTAGGAAGAAGGATCCCTGGAGTGAGATAAAGAAAATACAGAAAAGGAAGGGAGTGTCTTCATATCCCAGCGGGGCATGTGGAGGAGGAGGAGGTGCTGACTATGGACAGCAAGAAGCAACATCACCATCACAAAACACCCAGCACAGTGGCCCTTTCAACAAGGAGCATAAGAGACTGTTTCTACCTCTGATAAAAGTTCAGCATTTTGTTTTTCTCCACATATTTTAATCAATATTTACCAAGCCATAACAATCTGGCTTTCACTGTCACCCTGGGGTTGAGTTCCATGAGTAACTACCTTTTCCACTGGCTGCAGAAATAATGACTCCATGCATGATTGGCAGAAGGTCATTCATTTGAGTACAGGAAAATGAGCAGTTTCAAGAAAAGAGCTGGCATCTCTGCATGGGTGAATCAGTGCAAATCTAAAATGCAGTTACTGAAATTACAGAAGCCTCTCCTCAGCCAGTTGGCCTCTTTTGGAAGACATGGCCTCAAACCATTCCAGTGCATGTGAAATGTCTAGACGTGATTATAGAGTTTTCTTGAAAGCTGATGCATCCAAGGAACATTTAAAGTAAGAAGCAAAGTAATAAAAAACTTTTCTCAGAAAATTAAATGGTTAATATGGTCTTACCACATTTTCTCGTGAAAGTATGCTGTGAATGCTCAGGAGGAGGAAGGTGCAGTAATGAGACTAGAAATTACAGCTTAGACGGGAACCCAGTCACCAATTACCAAGTGCTACAAGCCTGAGGCTACTTCTCATTAAAAGGCCTCCCAGGCATCGTGGGTGTCCACAGTTCAGAGAGACCTCAGAAACCTGCACCTAGTTCATGCTCGGTTCTTAGGATAATCCTGTCTCTCCACAATTCCTTTAGGCTTGCAACATGCTCTTGCCCCAAATCAGCTCTTGTCTAGATTTCCCCTTTCTATCAATGGCACTAGAATTCTCCCAAATTGATCAATTTCAACATCTCATTTTTTACTCACCCTTCATGTACTCACCTCCCATTGTAATGTCTAGACTACAGATAGCCTTTATTTCACCTCATGGTGTGTCCAGAAAGAATCCGTCTTAACTACCTACTTACACCAAGGCATCAGCAATTCACTTATTTATTCATTCATTTGTTATTGTATAAAGTATTGGCTAAGAGATCTATAGTGAAGTGGGGAGAGATAGTCATTTAAGGTAACTGTTACAAGATAAGAATGAGTAAGCATCCACACCGTTGCCTCTACCAGAACTCACACTTTCTTCCTTATATTTTTCAATATTTAAACACAAGTCAGGAGACACTACCTCCTGGAAGCCTCCCCTGAATCCACCCTCAGCTGACTAAAATGTCTCTCCAATGGGCTTTCATATGTGCATATCTAGTTCATTGCACTGAAATTGCACTGATTAGCTGTTCCTGTGCCTGCCTGCTCCCCCCAGTTAGATGTCCGATTCAAAAACAAGGACTGTGAAGTATTCATTTCTGTATTCCTGATACTTAACATAGAGCCCAGCTCATTGTGTTCATTGCATATTTTTAAGTGAATGAATGAATGAATGAATGAATGAATGAATGAATGAATGACTATAAAAGGAAAACCATAGAAAGTTGTGAAACAGAGAAAGGGGTAAGTAATCATTTTAACTAGGGGAATAAAGGTAAAATTTTCACGGAGGTGACGGTATTTAAGCAAAACATTGAAGTATGCACAGGATTTCCAGAATGTGAAAGGATCAAGGGGTGGAGTGGGGGTGGTATACAAAGCACTACTTTTTAAAATGTAACTGATTCTCTCCACCTCTGATCTGTTACTTCTTTTAAAATAATCTTTTTATGCCTTACTTTTACCAATTCTTTTCTTCTCTGTTGTGGAGAACCTTCAGTGATTCCTTACCATCTAACTTGACATAATTCAGGCAGGTTAGCTTCCACTTGAAGGGTCTTGCTATCATTCCTTTTTTTTTTTCTAACCCTCGCTTCCACTCTTGGCCACTCACTCTCTACACAAATCAGGCCCTTCTGTTTTCTACCTCTGAGGTCTTGCCTTGGATCATCTCTTTGGCTTCCCTCTTTCTTCATGCATTACCGGAGATGCTTTCCTCATGACTTTCTGCCATACACAATGCAACTCTGCCTTTGAAAATCCTACCCTTTCCCAGAACTTTGGGATGCGACAGCAGGAGGCTCGCTTGAAGCCACGAGTTTAAGACCAGCCTGGGCAATATAGTGAGATCCCATCTCTAAAAGAAAAAGAAAAGAAAATCCTATCCTTTACATGCAGCCACCCTTTTCTGCTCCAGACTGGAATGTCTTCCTTCTCTGAAAAAAAAACCCACCGAACCACTCTTTTATCATTTCATTTCATATTCGATTTTCTAGCTCTAAGTCTGCTTTGTCCCGTTTATGAGGATGCAACTAAGATGCCTACAGGCCAGGATCATGGACAGCGTCTTGTTGGAACATGCCCAGTGTCTCAGACAGATATTCTATTGATTAAAAATCCTGGACAACTGAAGTAGCCCTCTAAGGATATATGAGAGACTCTTGACTTCAGGTAGACACCTTGTTATTCAGCTACTGGATGGTGGGTATGGGTACCTGCAGTAGATTTAATGTTTAATTCAGTGAGAAAAAATATAAATTATGTTATCAGTTCGGTAAAGGAAATCACTAACTATATTACAAAATAAAAAGTCTTACTTCCCTGTTTCAGCTGTAGAATTATAGTCATAGTTATTTTAACTTCTTCCATGCTGCCAGATTAAAGACCTTTTTATAAATTTGACTGTGTGACTAGCCCTTTAAGATAGATGCATCATTTTCACTGCTTTTGCCCTAGCTGTTGTAATCCTGGGATTCCTTCATGCTTTGCAGCTTTCTAGGTTTTGCCCTTTGTCAAACTACATCAATACCAGTCTCAAACCTGAATCATAAAAGACATTTTAGAGAAATAGAGGCTTAACGCTCATGTAAAGGAATGACCTATCACACACAACAGGCTGCAGGGCATGGAGAATCCATCACCTAACCTTTCCCAGCCTCTGTTCATCTGTGTCCCACTGTTGGATGTCCAAGCTTGACAGTGAATGCTTTCCAATGGGAAACTGTAGCAGGATTTTTTTTTCCCATCCTTTGGTCCCTATTGTATGTTCAGCTGCACTGGAGCTAGCTGCTAATCAAAGCCAGAGACTCTCAACACAAACAAACCCGGCATTGTGGCCTCCCCCCAGGATAGAACACAGCAATCCAACAAACAATTTAGTCAGGTGATAGCAGGCTGGAGAAGCAGACTGAGCAGCTCCTAGACACCCTCCTGCTTGTACTCCCAGCGGTCCCTTTCCTCAATGCAGGCATGTTGAAACACCATGCCAGGCAAACTGGTATTTGAGAAAACAATGGGAATGAAACAATCATATGCAATCAAGGAGGGCAATCTAATGGCAGCATTCTTTATCCAAAACACGGTAATCTCTTGATTACAAGGAGGTAGAAATAAATGACATAGTGTGAAGAACTATTCCTGGATACTGGCTAGAGAGAAGAAAGGAATCGTGAACCAAAATATCTTCAAGTACTCCCTGGACCCTTGACATTGAATAGGGGAATGGAGGTAGAAGAGTATGACATTTAAGAATTTTGTGGTTAGAAATATTTGCACTACACCCTCAGTTTTATTTTTTACTAGCTTTTGATCTTGAACAAGTTATTTCTGAGACACGGTTCCCTCATTTAGGAAGAAAAATAGCCTTTACCCCATAGGGCTGTTGGGAGCATTTAACCCAGCACTGAACGTAAAGTTCTAGTATTGAACTACCCACTGTATAGAAAGCACTCAATAAGGCCGGGCGCGGTGGCTCACGCCTGTAATCCCAGCACTTTGGGAGGCCGAGGCGGGCGGATCACAAGGTCAGGAGATCGAGACCACGGTGAAACCTCGTCTCTACTAAAAATACAAAAAAATTAGCCGGGCGCGGTTGTGGGCGCCTGTAGTCCCAGCTACTCGGGAGGCTGAGGCAGGAGAATGGCGGGAACCCGGGAGGCGGAGCTTGCAGTGAGCTGAGATCCGGCCACTGCACTCCAGCCTGGGCGACAGAGCGAGACTCCGTCTCACAAAAAAAAAAAAAAAAAAAAAAAAGAAAGCACTCAATAAGTAGTAGCTATTATGACAGTACTATTAATGCTGGTGAATTGTGCTCAGAAATTTAAAATGATGAGAAATAATAAGAACAGAAAGCAAGGTCTTCAGCTTCTAGAACTAGCTGGTGATAAGGGAGCAAGTCTCCTTGCTCTTAGTAGTTCCTATGAACAACGTCTTAGAGGTGCTGGCAGGTCTTGATTTTGACTTATTGCCATGGGTCCTCAGAACACAGCAAGGGAAGTTAGGGACGCCACTGTCCAGGGTGAAGGTAGAGGACAAGGTATTCCTTCAGACAACAGCAGAAGCTTGGCTCCAGGTACCTGAGCACTGATGATGGAACCATCCTCTAAGTACAAAGGACAGAGCAGAAGAAAAAAGCTGGAGATGCCAAAGAAAATGATTACTCATGTCACAATTTTGCACTAGGCCAGCCAGTTAATATTAATTCTTGCCAGAGTTTCTGGAGGTCCAGACATAGGACAGAGAGGAATAGAAACTAGTAAAAGGTTACTACAATTCTATGCAACAATAAGCATGGATTGAGTACTATATGCAACTGGCATATAGTGGGTACTCAATCATTTTCAGGAATATCCATACTCAATGCATATTCAGGAAGTGGTAAAGTGAAGGACTTAGACACAATCGTAGGAACAAACAATGGGGTTCAGCAACAAGAAACATAGCCAGTGAAACTCAAAATTAATATAGTGACTTCCTTTAAATATAAAAGACAGGGATGCAAGATTAGCAATTGAAGTAGCTTCTTATGGAAACCTCCAAATGAAAACAATGCTAGTCGGTCGGGTGCGGTGGCTCATACCTATAATCCCAGCACTTTGGGAGGCTGAGGAAGGTGGATCACCCAAGCTCAGGAGTTTGAGACCAGCCTGGCCAACATGGTGAAACTCCATCTCTACTAAAAAGACAAAAATTAGTCAGGTGTGGTAACATGCACCTGTAATCCCAGCTCTGTGGGAGACTGAGGCAAGAGAATTGCTTGAACCCAGGAGGTGGAGGTTGTAGTGAGCTGAGATCACACCACTGCACTCCAGCCTGGGCAACACAGCAAGACGCTGTCTCAAAAAAAAATGAAGAAGAAGGAGGAGAAGGAGGAGGAGGAGGAGGAGGAGGAGGAGAAGGAGGAGGAGAAGGAGAAGGAGAAGGAGAAGAAGGAGAAGGAGAAGGAGAAGGAGAAGGAGAGAAATACCAAACCTAAACTTTTTCTGAACTGAAACAGAATGTTGAACATCACACATTACAGCAAATAGCAATCAAGGCAGAAAACCAGCCCCCAAATCTAGAAGGCGTGTGTGCAGCAAAGCCCTGGCTGAAGGAACCCTGATGTGCTCTAGCCCACAAAAAGCACATTTCAGTCTCCTGCTTTCATGATCTGCCACTAAAGGTGGGGAGGACATGAATGCATGAATGAAAACAATGTGTTAGAGGGTAGAAAGGTTTATGGAAGAGTTGGCTTCACGGACCAGACTGTCTAACTCCAGACTCTGCACCCAAGATTCTTCAGGCCCTGTTTTGGGAAGGAACTCTTCATTAGAACAGCAGATACCACTTTGTCTTGAAACACTCCCTCTGAGAAGAACAAGAAGAGGACCAGGTTTGCTCCACAGAGCTGGAGGGATTTCATGGGACTTTTATGGCAAGATGCACCTGGAGCCGAGCAGATGTGGAAAACAAAGAAGGCAAATTCACCCTACAGGAATCTCCATAGGATACACCATGACAGCCAGATGGGCTATAAGGGCCCTATGGCATGCTTAATACTTCCTTTTTAGTGGCAGAAGCCTCAATGCTATCTGATAGAATTTTCTGTGAGGTCTGCAGTTCCTCTCCTCAGGTACAGGGCTTCTATCAATGGAATTCTTGGATGTTTTCTCTAAAGCCTCAGTTCAAGTCCAATGCTGTTTCTTTTGTCTTATTGGTCTTGCTGCCTTTGATATAAAGGGCTTCCATTTAACATCTTGTGAAGGAATGTCACTGGATAAGACACTAGAAACCCACAGAGTCAGCCTGCTTTTAAGAAAAGTGGATCTGTCTGTTTAGAGAGAAATTGGTAGAAATCCACATCTACCCACTTACTCGTGCTGAATTGCTTCTAATCTGCTTCTCCAAACCAAATTCACTTATGACAGCCTTGAAGCACATCTTCAAATCCCCAGATATCACGTATCAGAAGGCCAACTGTAATTCCCTAACCATCAGACAAAAGCAGCAATTTAAAAAGGCTAAAAAATCACTTCAGGCCAAAGTTGGTGGGAATCCCAATACTGGCACAGATACTAAACGCATTTGACTTTCACTCCTCCTCTGCGATCGGGAATGTGGTGGTCAAACCCAAATTTGATCTGACTCACTTTAAACTCAAGCCAATTGTTCACTAGTCATTCCAAATAATAACAGAGCAAATAACTCCCTGAAGGATGCCAAGCCCTGGAGCGACAACGCATCAAAGAGGTTTGCTGATCTTGCAGTTTACCCACCTGCAGTGCATCAGGCCCACTCCCTTGGGCCCCACAGCAACTCACAAGTTTCTCAGGCTCTTGAGAGGAGCTAAGAGGTTGGATCCAACCTGGGTGGGACCAGGCAGCTGTGTCTTCCCTGGGGAGACTTTTACCCTTGGATATACGGAAGGGTCCTTTAGGGTAAGAAAGAAAGACAATGTGTACTCAGCTTGACCTTTAATTGGTACACACTAAGTTCCCCAGGATTATTTGTTCCCATCTAAACAGCACATCCTTTGCAGGGACAAAGATTTGCATTTGTTTGTTTGCTTTATGAGATGTTTGTTTGTTTGCATTTTTCCAGTGCTGGCTCTTTTATGAGCGTTCATAACATTAATTTACTTAGCATTTTTTATGATTCTAATTTACCCATATCAAGCTAAATAAATTGAATTTCCATCTTAATTGGTTCATTTGGTAGAATCAAGTGCACATGTTAACATGTGCATAGCTGTTAAGATATATCGCATGCATCAATAACACTGTTAAAAAGCAGGACACCCAATTATGCATCTATTTTTAAAAGTTACATCAGAAAAACTGTAAAGGTGTATCAGGGTGCTAACAGTGGAGACTATTTTAAGAATTATAAGTAAGTTTGCTTTTTTATAAAATTTGAATATCTTGTACCACGAACACGTATTTTTGTAGAATGGGAAAAATAATGTGTTTCTTCAGGTACATTTGTGATTTCCTAATAAGCAACCTCATAATGGAAAAAAAAACTTTCATTATTTTTCACATGGGATTAATCAAACTTTTCACACATTTGACCTACATTGAGCTATATTTGAGATTCTGCATATTCCCAGAGGCATTATTCAATAATGAAATGTATATTGTAAATAAGAAAAGATAAGGGGAAGAAGGGCTTTATTTTATTGTTTCAAGATATAAGCATAGACACGTGTTAAAAGTAGCCTAATAAACTACCCGTTTCTCTCCTCTAGCAGCTTCAGGCTTGCTCATTTGAATCCCTTGAAACGTATCTAAAGAAATACATTGCACAGAGAGGGCAATTTGTTTTTGTAATAAATATTTTTTGAGGAGTTGACTTGACCCTTGAAATCAGGTTCTTTCAAGATGCAAGATACGCTTTTTAAGTCAACGATCTGATGTTCGTAAGCTCACAAATGAGGGTCACCATATGTTAAAACCTTAGAGATGATTCTGCTGCTGGGTACAATGATGCCATGGCTATGTCTTGAAAAAAGCCATATTCACATCAAATAGGAAAGCCGTTATGAAAACACTGTTCTCAAGTTTTGTGTGGTTTCTGCTAAAGTTTGGATGTGTGTCCCCACCAAACCTTATGAGGAAATTTGACTTCCCAATGTTGGAGGTGATGCCAGATGGGAGGAGTTTGGGTCATGGGAGTGGATTCCCTCATGAGTAGATTAATGCCCTCCCTGGTGGGGTTTGGGAGGGTGGGTGAGTGAGTTCCCACTCTTAGTTCCCCTGGGAGCTGATTGTTAAAAAAAGAGTCTGGTACCTTCCTGTCTTTCTTGCTTCCACTCTTTCTGTGTGATGTCTGCTCCCATTCACCTTCTACCTGAGTGGATGCCATCTGAGGCCTTCACTAGATGCCCAATTTGGAAACTTTCAGCCAGCAGAATCATAAGCCAACTAAACCTTTTTTCTTTATATGTAACCCAGCCTCAGGTATTCCTTTATAGCAACAGAAAACAGACTAAGATAGCTTCTATTTGTTTTAGCCTCAGTGAAGATTTTCTCCGTTACCTAAGACTGTTACCCCAATATGCTCCTTATTAATTAAATCTGGACTCTGAAGCAAAAAGCCCTGGTTCTTTCTCTGGGCAGCCCAATGTCTTCAAGGAAGTCACAAAGATGGATGATTCCTGGTCTAGTTCCATTATGGTATGGAAGGAAAGAGTCTAATGCAGTTATAGGAGTTAAAATGTGAAAGAAGGGAAGACTCTAACACTAAGTCAACATATCACATATATCTTTTTCATATTAAGAATGAAGTTTTCTAAACACTTTTCATTAGCTTTTAAAGCAAATGAAGAAGGCAACATTTGGATCACTGACACCCTCTCGGAGAAAGACCACAGCAGAAGCACTGGGAAGGAGGCCCAAGTGCAACATCTGGCCAGGGTCTTTTTACGCTTAAGGGAACTTCAGTGAAGTCAATAGCAAATCAGGTGGTGTCCGCAATTTTCTTTCATAAATAATCATACATTGTAAATATTATTTGGTCAAAGATGTAAGTTTGAGAAGATTTTGCATATAGCAAGAAGCATTACTGACAATGATCCTGATCATTTTTATTAAGCTATGGACATCATGACTGGAGAGTTCTGATTTGTCTCCTATTCCCTCAAGTTTGTTGAATTAAACTGTTGTGGCTTGCTACTCAAAGAGAGGTCGCCAAGCCAGCAGCACTGCAGTCACCTGGGAACTTGGTAGAAAAGCAGACTCTGAGATTTCACTGGAGACCTACTGAATTTTGGCAAGAACCCTGGGTGACTGGTAAGCACATGAAAGTTTGAGAAGCACAATTATCCAGCAATCATGTAAATGAACTGCTGCTAGCCAATTACTAAAGCTTATATTTAGTGAGAATAACCAATTCAAAAAAAGTGACATGTAGCTTTTAAGACACTCCAGAAGGAACTATAACATGATCTGAAGTAAAAGAAAGCATGCCTGTTTCAGTTTAGCCTCATTTAAGATGTCTTCTTGCTTTTTTTTCTTTAGTATGACTCATTTCTTTTTCTTCATTCCTGTCACACATCTTACCTCCTCCTCACTTTGTCAGTCGAACTTACCTTCAGGCATCTGAGGCAATCTCTGGGTGTCCTGAGAAAATGCCAATGACAACAGCAGGACTGGGGAACCAGAAAGGCAGAACTTGCCCCACTGACTTTATTAAGTTCAGTTCATGTTCAGTATAACAATTTGGAGCTTACAGACGTTACATCGTGACCATTGACCTTAACCACCAACCTATGAGGTTGGCAAAACAAGTGACATCATCATCATTTCTCACTTACAGCTAAAAAACCTAAGATTCCAGGAGATTCAGTAACACATTCAACAGCCCATACCAAACAGCAGGTGGACTGTGGTGAGATGCTGGTTCCTGACTCCAAACCTTAACTCCTTCTCTAGACTGAAGCCTCTATCAGCAGGGGTCAGAGAGAATGTGGTTATGAGCATCACTAAGGTCAGCAATAAGGTGCCTGTCTCTTGGATTGGGAGTCTCCTATATGCAAAATGCTCTCCTAGACCTTATGGGAAAGCATAAGGTCAAAGAGTCTGTATTGGAGATTTTGCCTGCCCAACCCCCAGGCCTTGAGCATGATCACATGCTCCATGCTCCATATGTTTCCTTCCAGAAGAAAGGATTTTCAATCTGCAATTAGAAAGAAGGAAGAAAATGGTATGAGCATGTGGAGGTGCGAGATCTTTCAAGAAGCATGGAATTCCGCCTAGGATTTTGCTTGTATGTTTGTTGCAGATGCCAAGTGGGCATGAGAAAGAAAAGCAATTCAGGAGGGGGAAGAAGTGAGAACTTGCATCTGGTGCTGCTTCACCATGATCATCATTTTCACCTTCCTGCTCAAACACTCCCAGCAATCAGACTGTATGTTCAGTACTTCACCTTGATTTTCTCCATTACTATTCAGACGTCAGTCCTAGAAGGTAAGTATGTGCTCCCACGTTAGAGATAAAAACATTGAAATAAGGAAGACCACAATATTTGCTCGTGGTCACAGAGCTACTAAGAAGTGTAGTGGTTTATACCTCAATATTTTGGACCTTGCAGCTCAAATATTGAGCCACCAAGGCTACCGTTTCCTTTTTTTTTTTTTTTTTTTTTTGAGACGGAGTCTCGCTCTGTTGCCCAGGCTGGAGTGCAATGGCGCGATCTTGACTCACTGCAAGCTCCGCCTCCCGGGTTCACGCCATTCTCCTGCCTCAGCCTCCCGAGTAGCTGGGACTACAGGCCACCACGCCCATCTAATTTTTTTTGTATTTTTTAGTAGAGACGGGGTTTCACCATGTTAGCCAGGATGGTCTTGATCTCCCGACCCCGTGATCCACCCGCCTCGGCCTCCCAAAGTGCTGGGATTACAGGCGTGAGCCACTGCGCCTGGCCAAGGCTACCTTTTCTAATGTATCATCTGTATCCACATGCCCTGTCATATGTCCAGTTTACGCTTAAGGGAACTTCAGTGAAGTCAATAACAAATCAGGTGGTGTCCGCAATTTTCTCAAATCCACCTCTTAAATCAGAACCACTGAAGATGGGCTCCAGGCAGCTGGCACCTACACATGACCCTAGTTAATCTGATAAACATTGAAGACAGGCAACTGCTTCTGTAGGTTATTTGACCTCTAACTGTACATACATTGGACTTGGGGTTTGACATGAGAGACAAATGGGAGATAAAATCAATTTATTAGCCTAAGAAAGATGGCATTATATTACCGAGGAATAAACTCAAACCAGGAATTTTAAGACTTTTGTTTTCATGTCTGTATGTCATTGAATGTGGCCCCCTTAACTTCTCTAAGCCTGCATTTCTGTATCAATTTTTTAAAAATCCCACTCAGTCTACCTGAGTAGAGTTACAAAAATATGATGAAAAAATAAATGTGAAACATTCTGAGAAAAAGACCTTATAGCTACATAGAAGTTATAATGAAAATAATGCTTCAAATGACTAGCTTTGTCACTTTGAATAACATGGTTTGTTAAAGAAGTGGTAAGTAAAGTTTTCTGCATTCTGGAGGTAGTCTTGAATCAGAAACTATGAAAAGTTTAAAATTATCAAGGTGAAATATGATTAGGAAGACACTCTAGAGAACTGGCAAGCCTATATGACATTTGGAATGAAGAGAGTGAAGGAAAGAGAGTGGGAGAAGTTTCTGGAGGTTCAATGTTGAGCATGGGAATGCTTGGGCTTAAACAGGAAATAGGCACCAGGTTGTTTGGTAAGGCGAGGGGATTAGGCATAGAACACAGACGGTCAAGGTGGGTGGAACAACATGGGCAAAGAGAATGAAAGGCATTTAGAGCTGCCTATTTATTTTCTCGTTCATTTGCCATCTTCAATGGTTCTATGCTAAATATAATAGGGTTCTTGAGAGAATGAGAGACAGCCTCTGCCTTAATAGGGTACATAGGTTGGATGGGGTGGGGCTGGTGTCAAATGGTGAAAAAGGAGGAGCTGAAGTCACTATAAGGGGTGATGGGGAGACTTTGAAGAAAAGAGAAGGGGAGAAATACAGCTCCACCTAGAGGGGCATTTGCCTTGGAAAACCTTTGGTGCCTTCAATTTCTGACTCAAGATTTCATCCAAATTCTACAGCTGAAGTACAAGGATTTGCCTTCTTTTCCTTCATGTATATGTTTTCATTAAAGGACACTCTTCTCGTCTGGTATAAATTTTCCTGAAAATGACATCTACAGTGAGTGCCATGTCTTAAAAATTGTATTGATTCTAAATAAAACTCAGTCTGAATTCTTAAGATGTCACTTCCAATAATTTGTTTCTGCTACGTTATGTGGCAAATGTGAAATGAAAACACGAAGGAATTAGGAGTTCAATTTCTCTTCCAGAATAAACAGCATTAAAGGAATTAACAGACATAATGCTTTTGAAATAGATGTTGGGTACCATTTAGCCTTTTGTGAGCTCCCCTTTCCTTTTTCTCATAAAAATATGATCCCTTTGACATTGGAACTGCTTAGGGCAACAGTTGTACATATCTTATTCTAACTTGTGTTGTAGTAATTAGTGTTTTAATATTCTTACGAATATATTGAGTAGATCATTAGCTGCTTGAAGACATATTTATTTGTCCTGTGTCCCTCATCACACCACCTACCATAGAGTACGGCGGTCACTATCCATAAAAATCTGGTAGGGATAAAAATAAAATAACAAGAAGTCCTTTACTTCAATCTCCTCCTCCAAATAGAATTGTGCCCGAATGATTTCCTTCAGTATTCATTGAAAAAATATTAAAAATGTGAGTCTAGAGCTCATTAGAGAGAATCTTCCTCCAATTCTCTTCAGATTTGAGAATTTTCCTTGTGAAAGAGTTAAAGCTCGAAGAACAGTTGTGACAATACTGAAGCATTTGGAGAGGAGAGAGGAAGGCGGGGAACTGAAATATTTGGAAATAAATGTACACATTTGGAAGACAAGGGAAAAAAAAAAGCAAAACAAAAGGTGAAAAAAGGAGTGCCCAAAGAAATTAGGAAAACATTAAGATAATAACATATCAACGAGGTTATGAGATAATCATAAAAGGTTGGGGTTAGCAACCTGTGACTTTTAAAGCATCTTTTCCAGAGATGGGTGACGGCATAATGGATTTTAATTGAGATCTCCTTTAAATACATTTCTAATAAAGAATTTCACAAGTTCACATCACTTACCAAACACAAAGTATTAGATATTGTCGAACCATAGAGACAGACACCATGTTCTATTTCTTAAACATGCTACATTGTCCAGCACAATGTAGTATTAGGCATCCAACATACATACAATAAATATTGTTAAACTGGCTGGCCATAGGAGCAAGAAAAATTGTATTGTTGGAGTAGGACCCCAAGAGGATGTGATGGAGATGAGTAACTCTAGCTGCACTGCTACATTGATACTGGGAAGCTGAGAAGAGAATGAGGTCAACACATTGCAGCGATGAAAATGTTGGCTGACCCTTAGCCAGGGTCTTGAGTCAAAAAAGAAAAGGGGAAAATACCACTGAATCAGTAGAGAGGGCATTGAAAACACCAGCTAGGAAGGTCCAAGTTGAAAACACCAGCTAGGAAGGTCCAAGTTTCCAAGAATGCCAACATATGGACAAACATTCCTGGTACATCTGTACATAGAGAAATGTATGCCATCATAGCAAGAGGGAATTGGGCAAGACGTTCTGGGACCTGTTGGGTGGGAAATAGTGGCAACAGAATTAATAGAGAAATGAGAGAAAGGAGGAGAAATAGGTCAACATAAAAGCAGGAAGAAAAGGGAGCAAAGGGTTAGAGACCCAGAATGCTATTTGTGTTTTAAAATGATGTTTTGGCTTTTGCTAAAAGCAATTCTTAGAATTAAGAGCCCAATTATCAGTTACTATGACTCACTTCTTTCAAGATTAATATACAGAAATTGATTTTTTGTTACACCATGTGTGAAGTTAAAAAAAATCTAAGAATTCTATTTTTAGAAAACTGGATATGATGTTTTTTCTGTTTGAGATATCACTTTATCTAAACCACTATGAAAAAAAATGGTTCAATAAATAAAGCCTAGAAAAAGGAATTAAATTTTATTTCTAAAAATATCTCAAACATGAAGGAGTCATTGTATTCCTTGTCTACCCTGAAGAAATAGGGATTTGTGGTGAATGTGATCTACATAATTAAGTCCACAATATTACCATGTTTATAATACCCTCTGATAATGTTTCAGCATAGCTACCCTTTTAAGCTACTGTTTTAATCTCTTATTTACTAAATGCCAAAATAGATTAAAAAAAAAAAGAGGCTTGTTATATTTTATAATCTAGAAATATTTTAATGACACCATGAAAACTATGCCGCACACTAGACTGGCTTGAAGTGGATGGAAAAATTGCCCAGTGGGTGGAAACTTGAATTGTCCATAAACATCAGAAGGAAAGACAACTTTCCATGAGGCCATGGCCCAAATTCCACTTAAGCCAATTGACTCTGGATGGAAAAAAGCAAGCCTAGCTCATAAAAAAAAAAGGTTCATATCTGAGTATCATTTTACCTCCCCTCCCACAGCAGTGACATGACCTTGTGCCAGAAGGAGACAAAATCTCTTCGATTATTCATTTAGAAAAGAAGCCAGAGGAAAAAACATTCCTCACCCTTGTGAAGAAGCCCAACTCAACATCACTAGCAAAGCCATGGAACAAAGGCCATTGGAGGGCTCCCACTCAGCCTCATGCTCCAGAGAAAAGCACATCTCAAACTGGGCCGAGTTGCACTCAGGTGTGGAGGACGTTTGCACTCATCACATTGGGTGGTTTCAGTCTGGACACCTCCTTCCGGAGAGAAGTCAGGAACAACTCCCCATATCATTATGCTGCCATATTAAAAGGCATAATCGTTTAGAGAACTGGAATTTTTATTCCGAATTTAGACTTCAGGCCTTCAATCTATTGTTAATTTATCACACCATTTTCAACGAGCCAGGTAAACTCAGTTTTGTGGGAAAGTTTTGAATAGTAATTTAAAACACCACATCACAATGGGAAGATGATCAGAATTCATGTGAGAATGTCATATAAGTGAGAAAGCAAGAATATCTTCAAAGGAAAAATAAAATATTTGAAGTTGAAATATTTGATATCTAAGATTGATTTTATTTTAAAAAAAATGATTCAACTATCTGGGGATCTTATTTCTCTCTGTTGTTTTCAACAACTAGGTTTTATGAAATTTTAAACCAGGCCATTGACTTGACTGAAATTTAAAAAACAATGAAAATGCAGATCTTGTTAGGTGTTGCTATAAGTGAAGCCAAAATAAGGCACATGGAAAATATCAATAAATTAATAAGTTTATTATTCCAAATCTCATGATCTCATGGAAAGAGGTCTAAAAAACAGAGAATTATATATAATACATTAGACTATAAGTATAGTTAGGTATACCTTATTACTCTAATTCTCTACAATATCTCATTTAAAGTCAGATAATTAAAAAGTCATATATTTAATAGGGCTTTTATTTATCTCAAGCTCTAGCTTTGAGAACATAATGCATTTGCATCCAGAAGCAAACAGCTGGAACACAGCACCTAATGCTGTTATATGTGGCTTCAGGTGGGAGTTCCTTATAGTGGCTTTTCACTAAATGCAGAAAAAGATGTCCTAAAGGGAACCAGTGAGCAGTGGCAGAGAAAAGATCACCTTCTATGCATTTAAAGTACAATTAGAGAACTTAAGGCCCAAGTTTCTTAAAGCACAAAAGAATGGTATTAGAGTTGTTCTTTTTTTAAATAATACAATTTTTAAAAATCTCACCTTCTAATTTCAATGAAAGAGTACAAATATTGCCAGTCTGAAATAACTCATGTCCCAAAGGAAGCAAAGAAATTCAAATTTCCTCTGAATTTAACTGGACAATATTTTTTAAATGACTTGGCCTTTAAAGTGCATAATTTACTTAAAAGGAAACATAACAAAGATGGAAAACACAGCTTTATTTTCTGCGTTGGGAGACTTCTGTTTTGTTTCATTGTCATTACCTGTTAATATTCCTACATATCAACGCATTCCCAGATAATTAAGGGGCGAACATGGGCCCTGCTGTTTCATCAATTCCACATTTGCCTACGATCATAAAATTGCTTCATTATGTTATTAGTTCAAAAGTTCTTTTTGGTAATTCCTGAATCTCCTCCCATACCCCTCTCTCCAGCACACACACACACACACACACACACACACACACGCACATGCACACATCACCCCTTTCTCAGGCTGCTAAAGCAAAATGCCTGATAACTCTTAACATGAGAAATGTTGAAGGACTGGAGCTTTAATGTTCTCTCCTCTTAGGACCCCTACCCCTCCTATTTTCTAAATGTGTCCCCAGACTTACAAGGCAGCTCTTAACAGACACAAGGGTGAGTTAACACTAGAGTGTATATAAATTGCGTGTATGTGTTCCTGTGTGTGTGTGTTGTGTTATGTCATGGAGAAGGGGGGTGTGTGTGTATGGAGAGGAGAGAGAAGGCTTCACTTTACATCTATTAAGTAAGAAAGGAGTTGAATATATTCCTCTCAAAAAATATTTTCTTAACTTATTAGAAACAACAACTCAGAAACTCTAAAAATCTAGTAAATTAGTAACAAATATGTCCTAAATTTATGGGGGTCAAATTAAAAGTTGAATGGGTCTATGTACAGGGAAGTTCTTTAAATTTGCATTCAAACGAGAGACGGGACTCCAGGTGTGTCTTCTAAACTTCGGATCTAACCATTTCTGGAACCATTCCTGGGCTGTCAGGTGGGAAGACGGGTGCCACTAGTGCTGTGAGAGAGGTTCCATGTCAGCGAGCACTGGGAGGAACAAACCCCCAGCGCTTACCTAGAAATGCCAGCTAAGAGTCATGGGCTGGCGGGCCCTGGGGCAATCAGAGAATCAGAGAGAGGTTGGGAAAATGAGAGCTGCTTGTTCAGGCTGCCGTACTTTCTCTCCAACTACCCAGCCAGAGACACACCTACTAAAGCTCCAGGTTTTACGAAAAGCAAAGATGCACTCTCCAGCCCACCGCTGGAACACGGTCCAAATGCACGCTTAACATCACAAAAACTTCTTTCCTTTCACTTACCTAAGCACACCCTAACTAACCTAACCTGAAACCCCCAAAATACGCCTCCCTTGGCCTCTGGAGCAAGTCAGTTTTGAAAGCAGTCCTATCAGCAAAGACACCGGGCAGCCTCTCTCACTCCTACCACCATCATCTGCTGGTACCCAGAAAAGTGGCACAAGGTGAAGGCAAACTCGATCGAAGAGCCCTCCGAGAAATCGCACATTCCTCTCACTTACTTTGAGTTGCAAACGTCCCCTCTGGCGCTCAGTCTGCCTTTGTTGCAAGGGGCGAGGTTGCTACGGCTGAGTCCAGGTACCCGGCTCGCTGCAGCTCCTGCTTGGTCTGCTGCTGCTCTCCCCGCCTTCTGCACGGATGACTCACTGGTCTCTTTCTTCCCCTCTCTCCACTTTGGATTTTCCTCTGCTCTGGGGCTCTCTTGGCGGGATTTTTGGACTGGAAGGCGGGGAACCTGATCCTGCCTTTGACTCAATTACGCCCTGACAGGGAGGGAACGGAAGGGAAATGGAGAATGGGAGGGATGAGAGGAGCGGGCCAGGAGGACGCAGGCTGGGCGAGGGAGGGAGAGCGTTTTGCACTCGAGAGCTGATTGGGAAGCTTATTAAAAGCAGAATACTCCAGGGGCAGTCTCTCCCCGCGGAGCAAGAAAGAAAACGGATTTGAACCAAGAGGCCATGAGATGGTACCTTGTTTTGTTTCTAGCAGAGACCAAACACAACATTTCTTTTCCAAACTCCACCCATGATCTATTCTTCAGATGAGTGCAAAGCCACTTTGCCAAATAGGATATTTTAAAGGGACAATTGATGGCATTTTAGGTTACAGTTTTGGCCCCCCACAATCCTTTAATGATATTCAGGATGAAAAAGCACTCTCTTCAAACCAGCCTCTTCTTCCACCCACGAAAGCCCTCCCTATACACAGAGGCAGTTACCCAGCTGTCAGTCACATCTCACCTGCAAAGCACAAAATGTACAAAGTACTTTTTCTCAATTGTCACAGAGTGACAGACGTCTGAAAGTTCCCAATTAAGTGCTACTTACCTTTAGGGAGAGCTCTTTCCTTTTTTGGTTTCCTTGGCGCGTTTAGCAACCTATTCAGTAACATGCCTTTGACACCCAAGAATTTAGAGGATTCGTCAATGTAGCTCAAACTCTGAGGTTTGTAAAACTTGGAGGCTGGACTTTGCATCTCTCTGGAATTTTCATTTCATTCAATTGAGGAAAGATGCTAAGGCAATGCATAGGTAAATATTTATTATATAGATGAGATAAAAGTATTGTGTAAAAGGATTAAGACGTATTACACAAATTCACCCAAACATTTTCAAAATGTAAATTTCGAGATTTTCTGCCACTTATCAGCTTTTCCTGCTCCTTGGTTAGTTCCTTTTACCTACTTTTACTGCTCAGCTTATCATTTGATGGCGTCCATCCCAAATTGCTTGTAAAAGAGACTCGCATTTTTCATAGTTCTGAGGTTACATCCGTTCATTTCAATTTGACAAATATTTATTAAGCAACGTATTTACTTAGAACTATCCTTAAACCCCCAAACTAGAAGCACTGTCTTGTGGCAAGTAGTTTTTAGGGACTTGGGGCTCTTATATTGACTGCTACCTGTAGAAATGTCCCTTGGAGAAGTTAGCTGGAACCAAAGAGGTGGCTCTACAAACTCAATCAAGCAGTCAATCAAGCTTTTCAAAAGGAACAGCATCAGAGATGCACTTACACACATACAGTTTATCCCCCTTCCCAAACCCTTCATACACATACCACATACAATTCTCAAATGAAATAACTAAATAAGGAAGCTGTGTTCCTTTCTTCTATACACAGGCTTCAGGTTACCTATTTTCCTTTCGTGATTCCACTTCCGTGTGAAGAAAGCATTGTTTGTTTTCATCGGATTTCACCTGTATAAAGTGTGGCGGAATGCACATTGTCATTTTTATTAGTATTTTGCCCAGTCCCTTTACAGAAAAAGATGTCTCAGCATTCTATTAACACTCCACAGGGGCAAAGTTTCTAAGGCGTTGAACAAAGAGCTATCCATTTTCTTTTTGTTCTTCAGCTTTATTTTAACATATGTAACATATGTACATACAAATGTATATACAATATATATATACACAAACGTAACATACAGCTAGCTACCAGTTAGGTGAACAATGCTGGCTTGATTGAGGTGCTCTCTATAGGGTTGATAAAGTAAGCAGGAGAGTCCTATGATTTCTACTCAATTACATATGTTATATCAAAAATATCACCCTTTATTCAGATAGGTATATACTAAAATTGCATACATCAGTGATTATCAATTGGGAGCAATTTTGCCCTCCAGGAAAAGTGAATAATGTCTGGAGATAGTCTTGGTTGTCGCAAATTGGGGGAAGAGGTTGCTCTGGCATCTAGTGGGTAGAAGCTGGGGATGCTGTTAAACATCATACAATGCATAGTTAAACATCATACAATGCCTACTCCATAGGCAAAGCTGCCCCAGTGGCTGCTGGCTATCCACCTTTATGGTCATTTCCTGATTGTATGCTAAACAAGGGATAGTTTATTCATGAATTTTCCTGGAAAGAGGTGGGCAGCTCCCAGAACTGAGGGTTCCTCCCCTTTTTAGACCATATATGGTAATTTCCTGACATTGCCATGGCATTTGTAAACTGTCCTGGTGCTGGTGGGAGTGACTTTTGGCATGCTAATGTGTTATAATTAGCATATAATGAGCAGTGAGGACAACCAGAGATCACTCTCCTGGCCATCTTTGTTTTGGTGGGCTTTGGCTGCCTTCTTTACAACAAGCTGTTTTATCAGCAAGTTCCTTATGACCTGTATCTTGTGCCAACCTCCTATCTCATCCTGTGACTTAGGATGCCTAACCTCCTGGCAATGAAGCCCAGTAGGTATCAGCCTTATTTTAACCAGCTCCTATTCAAGATGGAGTTGCTCTGGTTCAACCGCCTCTGACACCTCCACAACAAAGAATTATTTGGCCCAAAATGTTAACAGGGCTGAGGTTAAGAAAACCTAATGTTATTCACCATGGTATTTTAAAAATGCAAAGACAGATTAAAGAGAGTTTTTGTTTTTTTAATAAATAGAAATTTATGAGATTGGGATTAGTCATAATTTAATTCAATCCAGCATTTTCATGAAAGTTGAAGTAGAATATGTTTTTTAATACACAGTGAAATGTTCAATTTCAAATCCAAATTTCATTCTAGGGCATAGTCTAGGGTCTATTGATTCCAGAGTCCAAGTTATTTCATTCATTAGGCTAATATCCTTTAAGCACTTAAGTCTTTAGCTTAATAGAACCATGAAGAAAAACTGTTGACAATCCCTACTCTCAGATAGGCTATGTTGTTGTTCTTTCTTTTCTTTTTTTTTTTTTTTTTGAGATGGAGTTTCACTCTTGTTGCCCAGGCTGGAGTGCAATGGCGTGATCTTGGCTCACCCAGGTTCAAGCAATTCTCTTGCTACAGCCTCCCGAGTAGCTGGGATTACAGGCATGTGCCACCACGCCCGGCTAATTTTGTATTTTTAGTAGAGATGGGGTTTCTCCATGTTGGTCAGGCTGGTCTCAAACTCCTGACCTCAGGTGATCCACCCACCTTGGCCTCACAAAATGCTGGGATTATAGGCATGCACCACCGCATCCAGCCCTATGTTTCTGTTCTTAATGAGTCAATTAAAATTTTTTGCACATTAATTTTGTATCCTGGGACTTTGCTGAAGTTGCTTATCAGCTTAAGGAGATTTTGGTCTCCTTAAGCTGATAAGCAACTTCAGCAAAATCCCAGGATACAAAATTAATGTGCAAAAATCACAAGCATTCTTATACACCAGTAACAGACAAACAGAGAGCCAAATCAGGAATGAACTTCCATTCACAATTGCTTCAAAGAGAATCAAATACCTAGGAATCCAACTTACAAGGGATGTAAAGGACCTCTTCAAGGAGAACTACAAACCACTGCTCAGTGAAATAAAAGAGGACACAAACAAATGGAAGAACATACCATGCTCATGGATAGGAAGAATCAATATCGTGAAAATGGCCATACTGCCCAAGGTAATTTATAGATTCAATGCCATCCCCATCAAGCTACCAATGAGTTTCTTCACAGAATTGGAAAAAACTGCTTTAAAGTTCATATGGAACCAAAAAAGAGCCCACATCTCCAAGACAATCCTAAGTCAAAAGAACAAAGCTGGAGGCATCATGCTACCTGACTTCAAACTATACTACAAGGCTACAGTAACCAAAACAGCATGGTACTGGTACCAAAACAGAGATATAGACCAATGGAACAGAACAGAGTCCTCAGAAATAATACCACACATCTACAGCCATCTGATCTTTGACAAACCTGAGAGAAACAAGAAATGGGGAAAGGATTCCCTATTTAATAAATGGTGCTGGGAAAATTGGCTAGCCATAAGTAGAAAGCTGAAACTGGATCCTTTCCTTACTCCTTATACGAAAATTAATTCAAGATGGATTAGAGACTTAAATGTTAGACCTAATACCATAAAAATCCTAGAGGAAAATCTAGGTAGTACCATTCAGGACATAGGCATGGGCAAAGACTTCATGTCTAAAACACCAAAAGCAACGGCAGCAAAAGCCAAAATTGACAAATGGGATCTCATTAAACTAAAGAGCTTCTGCACAGCAAAAGAAACTACCATCAGAGTGAACAGGCAACCTACAGAATGGGAGAAAATTTTTGCAATCTACTCATCTGACAAAGGGCTAATATCCAGAACCTACAAAGAACTCCAACAAATTTACAAGAAAAAAACAAACAACCCCATCAAAAAGTGGGCAAAGGATATGAATAGACATTTCTCAAAAGAAGACATTCATACAGCCAACAGACACATGAAAAAATGCTCATCATCACTGGCCATCAGAGAAATGCAAATCAAAACCACAATGAGATACCATCTCACACCAGTTAGAATGGCGATCATTCAAAAGTCAGGAAACAACAGGTGCTGGAGAGGATGTGGAGAAATAGGAACACTTTTACACTGTTGGTGGGATTGTAAACTAGTTCAACCATTGTGGAAAACAG
This sequence comes from Theropithecus gelada, assembly GCF_003255815.1. NCBI lineage: Eukaryota > Metazoa > Chordata > Mammalia > Primates > Cercopithecidae > Theropithecus > Theropithecus gelada. Next base: position 161,865,882 of record NC_037670.1, read on the forward strand.
TATGGCGATTCCTCAAGGATCTAGAACTAGATGTACCATATGACCCAGCCATCCCATTACTGGGTATATACCCAAAGGCTTATAAATTATGCTGCTATAAAGACACATGCACACGTATGTTTATTGCAGCACTATTCACAATAGCAAAGACTTGGAATCAACCCAAATGTCCATCAGTGACAGATTGGATTAAGAAAATGTGGCACATATACACCATGGAATACTATGCAGCCATAAAAAAGGATGAGTTTGTGTCCTTTGTAGGGACATGGATGCAGCTGGAAACCATCATTCTTAGCAAACTATCACAAGAACAGAAAACCAAACACCGCATGTTCTCACTCATAGGTGGGAACTGAACAATGAGATCACTTGGACTCGGGAAGGGGAACATCACACACCGGGGCCTATCATGGGGAGGGGGGACGGGGGAGGGATTGCATTGGGAGTTATACCTGATGTAAATGACGAGTTGATGGGTGCAGCACACCAACATGGCACAAGTATACATATGTAACAAACCTGCATGTTATGCACATGTACCCTACAACTTAAAGTATAATAATAATAAATAAATAAAATAAAATAAAATAAAATAAAATAAAATAAAATAAAATTTTTTAATAGATGTGATAAGTAACATGAAAAAATAAGGCAATGATGGAAGATAAAGTGTCAATTTGGGGGAGAAAATCTCATTGGGATGATATTTGACAGAAGACTTAGAAGAATTGAGGATACTGGCCAAGTAAATATTTGGGGGAAGAGCTTGTAGGCAAAGGCATCAACAAAGGCAAAGACTCTGATGTCTGACCTTGCCCCAAGTTTTTTGGGGAAGAAAAGGAGGCCACCGTGGCAGGAACTCAGTGAGAGGAGGCAGGCATTAAGGAAAGTAATGGGCCAGATCACCTAAGACCTTTGTCCACTGTAAGGAATTTCATTTTTGCTCTGAATGAGGTGGGAAGCCATGAAGAGTGACTAAACCTGACTCTGGTTTAAAACGTCCTCTCTGCTGTGTTGAATAGAGCACAGGAGGATGAGGATGGAAGCAGACAGCCCAGTAGGAGGCTACTGCACTAACCCACTCCTCAAAAGTCTTCCCCTTGTTCTTGTTTCTTGTGCAAAATAATCAACTCCAAACTTGCTCTTTAGTACTTTCTCTGCCTTCACAAGCTCCTGTCAGCAGTATCTTCGGCTTGCTAATGTCAGTTCTCAGCCTCTCCAGGTGTAATGAACATGCCCCTTGCATGAGTGTTACCAGGCCAAAATATAACTAATGCAAGGTGATTTGAAATCACAGAAATTATAACATGTCCCAAGGGTATTTTGAAAATGAGGCTGCTGATTTTGCAGTGGCAAATGCAAGGAGCAGTGTGATCAGCATGAAGTTAAAAAAGGTGAAGGAACCTGATGAAAAATTTGCCAGCTTGTCTCTTTGATTGCCTACTTGACAAGATGTTTAGAATTCTTGATTGCCGCTCCAGGTTCTTCAGTATCCCTAGAATGTAAAAGGACAATTCATCAAACTTTCACAGCATTCTAGAAGCCCCATTAATACATCTCTCTCCCTCTCTGAAATATTTGAAAGGTAATAAAAACAAATCTTTGACTTTGTTTTTTATTGATGTGGCAAGATTACAAAATTTACTTCTATATTAGATATATTTTTATAATAATTATGATTTTTCATTAAAAAACATAAAGCAAACAACAATTGCTTAGAAATTCTAGGAATTTATCTCACAAACAACACAAGTGGATAGTCAATGCTTCAAAGTCTTCAAGAACTGAACTCTTTCTATCTTTTGACTCGGCATTTTCAAATTTGCAGCCCAATGCTCTTCAATATGATTTTAAGGAGCTCCAATCATATTTGGCTTAAAAAGTTTAAAATAGACCCAAATTCTAGTGCAGAGTAGGTCAGCTTCTCTAGTCGCATAGCCACACAGGCTATGTCAGCACAAGGAAGAGGCAAACAGAATTTGGGAAGCAAACAAAGCTTGCTACAATTTGTCCCTAAAAAGTTATAAATTTGGACTTTATCAGTGTCTTATGAATCTAAGCAGCTTGACTTAAGACCCTCAATCTTGTCTTTTTTGCCAAGAACTGCTAAAATCAAGGTTCTGAAAGAGGAGGTCTTGGACAATGACCTCACTCCGACTTACACAGAAAACTAGACCTGAAATGTCAAAAGAAGTTTGATCATACATTACAAGAAAACCAAATATACAGAGCAAAATATAAAATGAACATGGATGCAAAAGTCTTTAACGAATATCATCATATCAATGCGATTAATGTATAAAAAGTGTAATACTATGCATCATATTGGATATTTATTTCAGGAGTGCAAGTTTGGTTTTACATGTAAAAAGTAAAATTCATATTTAAAGATTAAGCAGGGGGAAAAGGGAATACATTTAGGAAAAGCATCTGACAAAATTCAACATCCATTCATAATTTAAAATTCATTAACTTAAGAATATGAATGACTACTCTTATTCTGATAAGAGATGTCCACAGAAAGCTAAAGGATACTTAATAGGAAAAGTAAATGCTTTCCACCTAAAATCAAGAACAAGGCAAGAATTGCCACTCTTACCATTTTTATTCTATATTAAATGAGAAATATTAGCCAATAAAATAAGTACAGGAGGGGCATGGTTCACTTTATTTTCAGATAACTGGAGTATATACATAGACATTGATGAAAAATGCACAGAAAAGCTTCTAGAACTAATTTGTGACTTCACTTGGATACAAGTCAATACTATAAAGATCAATTTTATTTCTAATGATGAACAATTATCAAAATATGAAATATTTGGTGGTTTATGCCTGTAATCCCAGCACTTTGGGGGGCCGAGGTGGGCAGACCACGAGGCCAAGAGATCGAGACCATCCTGGCCAACATGGTGAAACCCCATCTCTACTAAAAATACAAAAATTAGCTGGGCGTGGTGGCACCCGCCTGTAATCCCAGCTACTCGGGAGGCTGAGGCAGGAGAATCGATTGAACCTGGGAGGCAGAGGTTGCAGTGAGGCGAGATCACACCACTGCACTCCAGCCTGGCAACAGAGTGAGGCTCTGTCGAACAAAAGAGAGAGAAAGAGAGAGAGAAAGAAAAGAAGGAAAGAAGGAAAGAAGAAGGAGAGAAGGAAGGAAGGAAAGAGAAGGAAGGAAGGAAGGAAGGAAGGAAGGAAGGAAGGAAGGAAGGAAGGAAGGAAGGAAGGAAGGAAAGAAGGAAGGAAGGAAAGAAGGAAAGAAGGAAGGAAGGAAGGAAGGAAGGAAAGAAAGAAAGAAAGAAAGAAAGAAAGAAAGAAAGAAAGAAAGAAAGAAAGAAAGAAAGAAAGAAAGAAAGAAAGGGAAAGAAAGAAAGAGAAAGAGAGAAAGAGAGAGACACTTACAGATAACTGTAGCAAAATATTTTCAAGCCTTATTCATTGAAAACCACAGAACATTTCTGAGATAACTTATAAAACACCTAAATAGAGAGATTCATCATGTTCAGCAATTTGAAAATTTAAGATTGTTATGACATACATTCTTTGTATATTTATCTATAAATATCATTAAAGCCAAATCCCAATAAGTGCCTTTATAGAAATTGACAATCTAAAACCAAAATTTATACAGAAGTGCAAAGGACATAGACTAGGCAAACAATTTTTGAAATTAATTAAAAGCTAGAGGACTCTACTTGGTCTCACTATAAACCTACAATAATCAAGATTATTATACAGTACTAGCATAAAGATAGACTTACAGAACAATAGGAAACAATGGTCAGTTCACAAATAGAAATAAACATTTTTCAATGGGGAAAGGATAGGTTGTCCAGCAAATGATGCTGAAAGAACTGGATATCCATATGGAAAGACATAAACTCTGAGATCATAGAGAAAAATTAACTCAAAATGGATTAAAGGGCTAAACATAAAAGCAAATGCTATGACATTTCTACAATGTATTAAGAGAAAATCTTTGTTATTTTGGGGTAGGCAAAGATTTCTTAGCTAGCATGTAAAAATTACAAACTGTTATTAAAATATTGATAAATTAGACTTCATCAAAATTAAAATTTTACTCTTTGAAAGCCATCATTAAACATAATAGGCCAGGCACAGTGGCTCACATCTGTAATTCCAGCACTCTGGGAGTCCAAGGCGGGAAGATCACTTGAGGCTGAGAACTGGAGACCAGCCTGGGCAACACAGCGAGACCTCATCTCTACAAAAAATAATTTTTTGAAAAAATTAGCTGAGTGTTGTGGTACATGCCTATAGTCCAAGCTGCTAGGAAGGGTGAGGTGGGGGGGGTCAGCTGAGCCAAGGAGTTCAAAGCTGTAGTGAGCTATGATCACACCATTGCACTCCAATCTGAGGGACAAAGCAAGACTTCGTGTCAAGAAAAAAGAAAGAAAGAAAGGAAGGAAGGAGCGAAGGAAGGAAGGAAGAAAGGAAGGAAGGAGGGAAGGAAGGAGGGAGGGAGGGAAGGAAGGAAGGAAGGAAGGAAGGAAGGAAGGAAGGAGGGAGGGAGGGAGGGAGGGAGGGAGGGAGGGAGGAAGGAAGGAAGGAAGGAAGGAAGGAAGGAAGGAAGGAAGGAAGGAAGGAAGGAAGGAAGGAAGGAAGGAAGGAAGGGAGGGACATTAATTAATAATCATAATAAGGCAATCCAGAGAATGCAAGTATTCTTGTAATACATGTCTGACAAAGCTAACCGAGTAATCAGAAACCAATCAATCCAACAAAAAATAGGCAAAAGATCTCAATAGACACTTTGCAAAAGAAAATATATAAATGTCAATAAGCATATGAGAAATGCATACCTTCATTTGCCCTGTCAAAGAAAAGCAAACTAAAACTTCAATGAGCTGGCACCTACACACCTACCCAAAGAGCTAAAATTAAAAGGACTGGAAATCCCAAGTGTTGGTAGGAATGTAAAATAGTACAACCACTTCGGAAAACCATTTGACAGCTTCTTATAAATTAAACATGCACCTATCATATGATTAGACTTTCCTAGACATATTAGACTGTTCACTCTTAGGTATTTGCTCTACAGAAATATGTGTTCCAAAAAGAGGTTTGTACATAGATGCCCATAGCATCTTAATTCATAATAGTTCCAAATTAGAAATCCATCAATTGATGAACATATTATTAAAGTTTAGTAGAGCCATTCAATGAGATATTATTCATCAACAAAAGAATAATCTACTGATACATGAAAAAATATGGATTAACTTCAAAAACACTGCACAGAGAAAAGCAAGCCAGACACTTATGAGCACATACTGTATATGCTGATTTCATTATATGAATTTCTAGAAAAAGCAACCATAAGGGTTTGCACTGGCAAAATATGGATCAGTGGTTGCCTGGGACTGCAAGTTGGGGAGGGGGAGAGAAATTGATAGAACTTCCAAATATTCTGCTAATGTGGTGATTACATGGAATATACACTTGTCAAAAGTCATCAAACTGTACACTTAAATGGGTGCATTTTATTGTGTGTAACTAAAATTCCTGACTGTATCTCAATGAAATTTATTTAAGAAATAAAATAAGCCAGGCACTATGGCCCAAGACTGTAGTCCCAGCCACTGGGGATGCTGAGGTAGGATTGCTTGAGTCCAGATGTTCAAGGCCAGCCTGGGCTACATAGCAGGACCCTGTCTCTAAAAAAGTAAATAAATAAAATAAAATAAAGAGATAACATGGTGTAATGGTTAACACCATTGACTGTGTAGTCAGATTGCCTGATTTCAAAGCCTAAGCCTTTTACTCACACTATCTGTGTGACTTTTGGTATGTTACTTAACCCCTCTGTGCCTTAGGTTAACATTTGTAAAGTAAAGATAATAATATTCCTTGTCGCATTCGTTTGCTAAAAATTAAACATTTAACATGTTTAGAATGCTGCTTGGTAATTAATACACACGGTATTATCACTTATCAAATTAAAAATAATCTTTAAAAATACTCACATTCTGGGCCAGATATTGCATTAAGTTGGAACTCCATTCATGTGAGAAAAAAAAAAAAAGTATGCTGTGAAGTAACAAATCCTTTAAACATACATTCTGTTAAGGAAAAGTTGTATCCTGAGACTTTCAATAGTAGTTTCTTCATTTTAAGAAATAGATTTTATTTGTTCATTGCTCCAAGTAGACTCTGAACTCCTATTATTAACAGATACTCAATTGGCATTAACCAGGAAGGATGTCTGCAGTGTGTAAGTGCCTGGCCAGTCAGCCCTCTTGAGATTCTGCTTCAGGACTAGCTCATCCAGGACAGCAGGTGCTCTGTCCTCAAAGAGATTACGTACATGGCAGTACTGAAAAATGCATATGAGTTTACAGTAATAGGTTGTTATCTTGGTCCAAAAGAGAAAGCATCCAAGATTAGGGAAAATGAAAGAAGACTCAATAGAAATGAAAGAGTTTATACTGGGTTTTGAAAAGGGGGTTTAGAAACAATGTGATGAGTGGAGTCGGTGATGTCTATTATTCTAGACTAGGAAGCCCCAGCACTCCAGGAGTTCTGGAAATGGTTCATAGGACATTTTGGCTGAAGCAAAGGGATCAGATCAAGAAGCAAACCTGAGGTGGGGTGAAGTTTACCTTGTGGCAGATCTTGAATTTGCTTTTATTATAGACACTGCAGTGACTTGGGAGTGTTCCAATACAGACTGAAACAATGCAAGTTCTATTTAGGAAGATTAATTTGGCAGATGTGTAAAGCATGGAGTCAGCCTAAAAGAAAAGAAATCTATTAAGAACTTGTCAGTCTTTCTTTCAAAACTATAAACTCTTATGGCATTAGGCAAAATTTACTCGAAAGGATTTATCTAAAATTTGGCCTTTACTAATGTACATGTTTTTTTGTACAATCTCCAGTGCATTATTTCTCATAGCCATAGCCAGGCAACTCTCCCCAGTGGCCTCTGTATACAACGTGCTTTTTCAGGCCTCATAGGTTCTTACTATTTTCCATACCTATAAGGGCTTTCCTGATCTGCTACATGTACCTAAATGCTACCCTTTAGTCAAGTTCTCCCTAAACTGTAAAGCCTTTCTAGGATTACTTGGCCACGCTGAGCTGCCCAGTATGGCACTACCTCTCTCAGAGCTCACTCTTTATTAAAAAAACAAACAGTGAGTTGTCCTTTGAAAGGCATGCAGATACAAGAATGTGGAGTTAAAATGAGCTGAAGTAGAATTCCCTTGATCTGCTGTTGAGTTGTTTTCTGACTTTGGATAAATCACTAATGGCTCTTGACCTTCATTTTCTTATCTCTAAAATATGATAAGACTGGCAATATTTAAAATTCCTGCTGTTCTGAGTATGGAACTAGACACTTTATTACAATTTTAGGAACTTAGAAGCCCTTAAAGATACAGTCGCAGGAACACACCCCCTTAAGTACTTGACATCTTCAAGTACTACAACAACACTGCCTTCTCTGAATAATGTAAATTTTGCAAAGTCTTTCACATACATTTTATCATTTAATGCACATCATGCACCCTGAAAGGTTAGATATCATTATTCCTACTACATAACTGAAGAAGCTAAAGTTTAAATCCTCTAATGAAGAGGGTGACAACTTTTCATCAGGGCATTTATGTGTTATCTAACGGTTTTTCTCTCCCTCTTTGCCTCTACCACTCAGCTGGTTCCAGAAAATGAGAGTATTTTTGTACCTGGAATTAACTGATTTCTCACTAATGGCAATTCTGTAATGTAATGAAAAGGAGCAAGGTTATCTACATGTATTCAATTAAGACCTTATTTAAGGCATTAATATTTCTATTTGTATATAAATTGACTTTTAAGGGAATCAGGCAAAGAGATGAAAGCTTGGTCACTTTGTTATGATGTATTGGAACTCTGTGGTTTATTTTTAGATTAGTTGCTATTTAGGAATTAATGTTCTTGGTTTTATTTAGAAAATTACTTTCAGTTTCTGGGCATAAATATCTCAGACAAGATTATTATTATTCAAGATCAAAGTTTACCCTATGGAACTCAGCAGAGTATTTTCCAAGACTCAAGCAGAATGTGGCTCTAGGGCATATTATTACTGATGGATTTTGCAAAGCATACACCACATACATGCACACAAATACACAATTACACATGCATATATAAAGGAAAGACATGAAGGAAAGTTGTCAACAAATGATATATATGGCTTTTTTCAAAGAGTACACACACAGACTCACACACATAAACACACACACACACCCAGGAATTAAAGAAAATGTGCCCACAAATTATGTTCACCAAATTGTTCTTTGAGATGAAATTTCAAAATAGTCAGTAGTTCATTAGGGAGGGTGAAAGAAGAGAAAGGAAGAGAGAGGGAGAAATAAAAAGAAGCCGTAAGATACTGAATACCTTGTTTATCCAAGGTTAACTTGCAGTATCTTATATCTTTAGGGCACTTCTCCTTTCAAGGACATACCAGACTATCCACTTCCTGATAAATGTGCATAACAAAATACATACAGATGTTGGATGGCTGAATTGGAAATGGACATTTTCTTCTTTCTCTTGGGGTACAAGAGCTCAGAGTTTGCAGTAACTTCTGCTTCTGCACCCCCTTGTCCCCCGCCTGCATGGGGCAGCGGGCAGGGGGTGGGGGCGGGTGGGTTGTAAATGAAGAGGGAGATTCTGTGACTAATATCAATGAGACAAAGAAATGAAAGCACTCTAATCCCTGGGCCAGGCGCCAGCCATCCCACTGTACGGGGCCATTGGCCAGAAATCCCACTGTATACTGGGCCCCAAGCCAACCAGAATTGGATACAATGAGTTTCACAGCCACCTTTTCAGAGCTGACAGCAAATGTCGGGGCACCAACACCCTTTGATAAGAGTTCCAACTTTCTCACTAACATTTCTACCCGATAATAATAAAGCTCTTTTATTTATAAAGCAGTACTCTCTTGAAGATTGCTTAGCGCTTTTAGAGACATAAATTCATTCATCTCAATACTTATAGTGAGAAGAGGTGGGGCTGGTGGCCAAGACTGGGAAATCAATATTCTCTTCCTGTTTTGAGAGAGAGAGAGAAAAACACACATTACTTTATGCAACAGTTCATTCTATTATTGAAATTTCTAGACAAAAGTCTCACATGAATATTCTTCCTTAAATTAAATGTGTTTGTAATGAGCTAACCAAACCTTGCTGTGTGATTCCTAATGAGTTGTTTACTTAAAATGTCTTCTCTCCTCTTAAGACTAGGTTTCTTTGAAAGGCCAAACACATACACAAACCAGTTAATACTGGCACCCCTCCTTGAACTTTCTGGCTGTTTCAGATTTAAATATTGATTTCTTTCTCTCACTCTCCACGTCTCCCCATAATGGCAGCAGCTGCTAGGAAGTTGGGAATTTCTTGCCAGGAAAGCACCCAAGAGAATGTGAACACCATTAAAATATTTCTTACCTTTTACTTTATTGTTTTTCTCTAAAGCTCTTGAGTAGCTAGCTGAGTATTGGGTAACCAAGAAAGGCTGTTCCTTCACTGGGGAAACATTGGATCTGATTTCCATTAGAGATGCTGAATTATTTAGTGGTAATTGAGTGCCCCAATCAGCTGCTTTCTGAGTGGTTACCTTTCAGTGTCCATTCACATTCAGTTTGTATTGAGGCTTTCTTCTCTTGAAAACAGAGCATGTACAATTTGCAACTTGTTTATTTTAATTCTGAATAGTTTGAAAAAAGCTTTCCAAGAATTGAGGTGAATATAGTATATATCCAGTATGCAATGTGAGGCTTAGTATATTGAAAATTAAAAGTATTGTAAATACCTCATTTATTGTAAATACCTCATGACCTGTTCTCATGTCATAATATATTATTATTGTCACAATAAATCTTGTCATAATATATTCTGGCATATGATTTTCAGATTTTTGCATTTTTTTCAAACTGCAAATGAATAATAATTGTTATAAGAAGTTAAATTCTTAGCACCCATATTACCTTGCTTACTAATTCGTTTATATTGAATGGATTGATGTCTTCAACAGACACTGATAGAGATTACAGTGGAAATCTAGACAAGAAAATGAAAGGATGAATTGAAAGAAGTCTCTCTCTCTCCTCTCTCTCTCTCTATATATATGCATATATATTCCTTTCTATCTTAGCATATGTGTGAAAAAGTAATCAAAACTGAAACAAGACAACTAACTCCTTCTTATAGCTTTGCCATTTTTTCATTATGTAACATGCATAGCAAGAGATTGTAGGGGATGAATCTGAAAAGATAAGCATCGGCAACCTTGCCAGTATTATTAAGAAAGTTAGACTTAATTTTATGTTTATAGGAATGCTTTGATATCTTTAAGCCAGATAATACTATGTATCAGATTTGCATTTGTAAAAGGTCACATTCTGGCTGCATTGCATAGTTAGAGTAGAAGGAAAAGATGAAGCCTGGATGAAGCACAGCAAGTGAGCCCCAAAACTGGGGCTTAGCCTGAGAGGGTTCTTGGCTTCACCCAGGAAAAAACTCAGGGGCTAGCCAGTGGTGAGAGAAAGCAACTCTTATTGAACCAGTGCTGCTCCTTGTGGAGCAGGGCTAACCCATAGGCAGTGTGCCCAGAGTCTACAGCATATGGGCCACTGGTGGCTGAATGCATACCCACTTTATTTTATTTTACTTTATTATTTCATTTCATTTTATTTTATTCATTTCAGGATACATGTGCAGGACATGCAGATTTGTTACATAGGTAAGTGTGTGCCATGGTGGTTTTTCACACCTATCAACCCATCACCTAGGTATTAAGCCCCACATGCATTAGCTATTTATCCTGATACTCCCCCTCCCCCCACCACCTGGACAGGCCCCCAGTGTGTGTTGTTTCCCTCCCTGCATCCAGGTGTTCTGATTGTTCAGTTCTCACTTATAAGTGAGAACATGTGGTGCTTGGTTTTCTGTTCTTGTGTTAGTTTGCTGAGGATAATGGCTTACAGCTCCATCCATGTCTCTCCAAAGGACATAATCTCATTCCTTTATATGGCTGCCTAGTATTACATGGTATATATGTACCACATTTTCTTTATTCAGTCTTTCATTGATGGCCATTTGGGTTGATTCCATGTCTTTGCTATTGCGAATAGTGCTGCAATGAACATACACATGCATGTATCTTTATAAGTGAATGATTTATATTTCTTTGGGCATATACCCAGTAATAGGATTGCTGGGTCAAATGTTATTTCTGTTTCTAGATCTCTGAGGAATCATCACACTGTCTTCTACAATGGTTGAGCTAATTTTCATTCCCACTGACAGTGTAAAAGTGTTCCTATTTCTCTACAGCCTCACCAGCATGTTTTATTTCTTGACATTTTAATAATCACCATTCTGACTGGTGTGATGGTATCTCATTGTGGTTTTGATTTGTATTTCTCTAATGATCAGTGATGTTGTGGTTTGTTTCATGTTTGTTGACTGCATAAACGTCTTCTTTTGAGAAGTGTCTGTTCATGTCCTTTGCTCACTTTGGTTGTTTGGGTTTTTTTTTTTCTTGAAATTTTGTTTAAGTTTCTTGTAGATTCTGGATATTAAAACTTTGTCAGATGTATAGATTGCAAACATTTTTTCCCATTCCATAGGTTGTTTGTTGACTCTGATGAGAGTTTCTTTTGCTGTTCAGAAGCTCTTTAGTTTACTTAGATCCCATTTGTTAATCTTTGCTTTCATTGCAATTGCTTTTGATGTTTTTGTCATGAAATCTTTGCCCATGCTTATGTACTGAATGGTATTGTCTAGAATTTCTTCTAGGGTTTTTATCATTTGGGGTTTTACATAAGTCTTTAATCCATCTTGAGTTAATTTTTGTATAAGGTGTAAGGAAGGAGTCCACTTTCAATTTTCTGCATATGGCCAGCCAGTTTTCACAGCATCATTTATTAAATAGGGAATCATTTCTCTGTTGCTTGCTTTGGTCAGATTTGTCAAAGATCAGATGGTTGTAGATGTGTGGTCTTATTTCTGAGATCTCTATTCTGTTCCATTGGTCTATGTGTCTGTTTTGGTACCAGTACCATGTTGTTTTGGTTACTATAGCCTTGTAGTATCGTTTGAAGTCAGGTAGCGTGTTTCCTCCAGCTTTGTTCTTTTTGCTTAGGATTGTCTTGGCTATACAGGCTCTTTTGCAGTTCCATGTTAATTTTAAAGTAGTTTTGTTCTTCTAATTATTTGAAGAATAACAATGGCAGTTTAATGCGAATAGTATTGAATCTATAAGTTACTTTGGGCAGTATGGCCATTTCCATGATATTAATTCTTCCTACCCATGAGAGTGTTATGTTTTTCCATTTGTTTTTGTCCTCTCTTATTTCTTTGAGCAGTGGTTTGTAGTTCTTGAAGAGGTCCTTCACATCACTTGTTAGCTGTATTCCTAGGTATTTTATTCTTTTTGTAGCAATTGTGATTAGGAGTTCATTCATGATTTGGCTCTCTACTCAACAATTTTTGATGTACAGGAATGCTTGTGATTTTTGTACATTGAATTCATATCCTGAGACTTTGCTGAAGTTACTTACGAGCTTAAGGAGCTTTTGGGCTGAGATGATGCAGTTTTCTAGATATAGGATCATGCCATCTACAAGCAGAGACAGTTTGACTTCCTCTCTTCTTGTTTGAATATGTTTCTTTCTTTCTCTTGTCTGATTGCCTCGGCCAGAAGTTCCAATACTATGTTGAAGAGGGGTTGTGAGAGAGGGCATGCTTGTGCCAGTTTCAAAGGGGAATGCTTCCAGCTTTCGCCCATTCAGTATGATATTAGCTATAGTATCCCCACTTTTAATTATATGTTAATTAAGGTGCAGGTTATTCAGAACTTTCTGGAAAAGGACAGAGAGTTTCCAGAGTCATATAAGATAACTTCCAGGCCATTGCCATGGTCCAGAGCCATGGCATTTGTAAACTGTCATGGTGCCTATAAAAGTATCTTTATGCTAATGACCAGTGGGGCAACTAGAGCTTGCTTTCATTGCCATTTGCTAGCTTTGGCTGAGTTTTTCACTGCATCCTTTTTGACCAGAATTTGCTTCAATCGGCAGGGTCTTGACTAGAAAACAAGTCCTGCTAGCCTTCTATCTCATTCCTCCCCTCAGAAATTATACACTCTTCCTTAATCTTTAGGAGGTTTCAGAAGGACAGAGGTCCATCTTCTGTAACTGCTTCTTGTTGATTTAATGGGCATAGGCCCTCCTAGGTTGGAGGAGCAACAATTCCTGGATACCTGATCTAAGGGGACCAAAGGCATAATGTTTTCATTTTCCAGGTCAGAAGATGGGATGGGTTCAAAACCTTTTGCCAGCTTCATCTTTATGTGGAATTGTTGTAACCCAAAAGACACAAACTTTACAAAGGGGTTAAACAAGCAAGGGTCAAAAATTAGTAGCAACACAATAGATAACAAAGGTCCTAGAAAAAGTCAAAACTAGGTAAGACTTGGAAAGGCAATTTTAATAATTGACCAGATATAGTTGGGATCAGTGCCCTGGTTATATCTATGTATCCAGGTAGCTTGTTCATCATTTTGTTGAATGTTAATCTCCGTTTGTTCAGAGTTATTAATATAGGTAATGGTCCTCCTCTTGAACTTGGGGGGACTCATAAGAAACAGGCTTAATCCTGAACAGGTGTACCTAGCTAGTGATTCTCCGAAGTTTAACAGCATTAGGGGTGTTTAAAAATACCTGACATAGGCTGTTCCATTTTAGTTGTAATTGATCCTCAGGAAATCCTTCTTTCCAGGTTTTTATTGGGACTAGATCTCCTGGTTGAGCAGGGGAGCTAATCTTTTCCTTTGTGGTAAAGGGCAACTCAATTTCCATACTCTTGGAAGACCTTTTGAACTTGGCCTAAATTCCAATGGGAGGCATAGTTAGGAATGTCCAATCCTGTTTCTTGCCATAGCCTGAATTAATTTTTCAGGTTTCTTATAGCCAATTAAATGTTTTAGGCCAGACAGAAATGGAGGTAGGCAGGCACTAATTTACCCTTAAAACTGTTTTAAGCAATATAAGTAAAAAACCAACAGCCAAAACTAAAGTTACACGTTAAGAAAAAACAAGAGTATAGAATCAAGTTATACTGGAGGAAAACTTTGCTTTTATAGTCCTCTAATGCAAAATACTTTAGCATCAGGCCTATAACAACCATTAGAACTGGAGAAGAATAAATTACAAAGGCTGATGAAAAAGCTGAAGACAGTTATTTTAGACCTTCTCAAAAGGAAAATATGTTAAAAGTAGGGAGACATGACAGTTGAATTTCTGAGATATGAATCTGAGAAATGTAAAAAAAAAAAATAGGTTATAGTATTGAAAAGCAAAATTTCTTGAAATTTTATTAACAGCAAATCTATACCTTAAGAAAACCTTATTTTAAAATAGGAGACTATCTTCTAGAAAGATTATTTTCAACAACTGCCTTTGAATGACAGCCAACTTAATCGTACACAAAATTCCTTCATAAATCCCACTTCATGAACCTCATCATGACTTACACAGACCATCTACAACATACTTGAACTTTCTGACTAGTCCTATACCACCTCTTTTATAAATAACCAGTCATTTTACTGTAGGACAATAATTTATCTTACAAGATCCTTTCTCATACAAAATTCTTTTACATTTATGTCATCCTTTACCAAAAATACACCTTCATATCCTTATCTTTCTTCATATATCTCTCTCTCCTACTTACTAGTTACTTTCTGCCTTATTTCATAAGTCACCTTCTCATGTCCATAATTTTATTTAACCTTTAAGTACTTTTAAGTGGTGCAAAAACAGTCTTTTTCACAAAAAGAGCATGTCGTAACTTAGTATTTTTACCTGCCACACCAAGGGTTGCCCAAAGTTCCTCTGTAGAGATGGTAAGGTATCTAATGGGAGTCATGGGAGATATTGGGCTGTTTAAATCCTCTGCTCCCTTGAAAATGATGGGTTTGAGTAGCCAAGGCTCCCTTTGGCAATGGGGGCAGTCCCTTTTCCAATGGCCCTCTTGTTTGCAGAAGACATATTGATTCTGGCTTAAGGGCTGATGGATTAGGGGTTCTTATCTGAACATCCCAGACATCTTTCTTGGGACACTTATTTGGATTGAGTAGTCCTGAGGTGTCAGGGGGCTTAAAACAGTCACTAACAATTGTATTTTGCCTATTTCTTTTGATTTTCTCCTCTTCCTCTGCTCTGCTCTCATTGTAAATTCTAAAGGCCATGTTTAAGAGTTGGCTCGTAGGAATTTGAGGTCCATTTCTGCCTTTGATGACTTCTTCCTAATGTCAGAGGCAGAATGAGTGATAAAATGCATACACATGAAAGTCTGCCATTCTTAGGAGTCTGTTTCTGTATTAGTATATTTCCTGAATGCCTTAACCAAATGGCCTCAAAATATAACAGGAATTTTAGCCTTTCTCTGAGTTACTTCTTTAATCTTGTCATAATTAACTGGCTTAACTACATGCTTTTTCGTATCTTTTATTAAGCAAGTTACCATGTGATTTTTGCATTTGAGATCTTTGGAAGCCCTCTGGTACTTCCACTGAGGGTCCATGTCTGGAACTGTATCTCCTTCCACATGATAACTGGCATGGTCTAAGTTATATGTGGCCACTCCATCTGCATATTTATGGACAGTACTCAGATCCTTCTGTTTCTTATCTATGGTACAGCAGGTGGACAATAATTTTTGTAAATCATGTGAAATTAAGTCAGATGACATAGTCAACTCAACGAACTCCTCAATGAACTTCCCTGGATCCTCCAAAAACTGGCCAAAGTTCTCCTTGCATAAAGCCAAATCACACATAGAAAAAGACACATGTACTCTGATTGATTGTCCCTCCCATCTCCATCAGCTACCTCCCACAATGGACACAGGTTTCATTTTAGGGGCTGATATAAGGGTCCCCTCCTGGTGGTACTGATAAGGCTTACTTCCTCGAGCAGTGAGAGGTATAGGCTGGGGCAAGTTGGATAAGGGGAAGGGGTGCCTGATGACCTTGTGGTGGAATCCTGCACTAGAGAACTGATGGGCCTCCCCTTAGAATTGGGAGACAGAGGAGGCTCCAGGGGAGTATGGAACATCAAGGGGGAATAACTAGGAGGGGTCACCTAGGTGCAGCTTCTTGGTGTCTGAAAGTAACATGAGCCAAACACATCCTACAGTTGTCCAGTAAAGGGCCATAAAAGCCATTACATAAGGGATCCCTCCCCATTTTCCTTCCTTTTTACATAATAAGTCCAATTGTAAAATAGTGTTATGACATAAACAACCATTTTTGGGTCTAATTTCTTGGTTTTCCAATGTGTATTGGACCCAAATGATGTCACAATAGAAAATGAGTTTGTTTTCTTTTAATCATTCTGTACTGGTCCATTCTCATTCTGCTATAAAGAACTGTCTGAGATTGGGTAATTTATAAAGAAAGAGCTTTAAATGACTCAGAGTTATGCATGGCTAGGGAGACCTCATGAAACTTACATCATGGCATAAAAAAGAAAGAAACACGTCTTTCTTCACATGATGGCAGGAAGGAGAAGTGTTGAGCAGAAGGGGAAAAGCCGCTTATAAAACCATCGGATGTCATGGGAACTCTCTCACTATCACGAGAACAGCATGGAGGTAACCACCCCCATGATTCAATTACTTCCCACCAGGTCCCTTCCACGGCATGTGGGGATTATGGGAACTACAATTCAAGATGAGATATGGGTGGTGCATTAGTCTGTTTTCAGACTGCTAATGAAGACATATCCGAGACTGAGTAATTTATTAAAAAAATAAATAAAAAAGGAGATTTAAAGGACTCACAGTTCCACATGACTGGGGCGGCCTCCTAATCATGGTGGAAGGCAAAGGAGGAGGGAAGGCACATCTTACATGGTGGCAGGCAAATGAGAGGAATGAGAGCTAAGCAAAAGGGGAAGCCCCTTATAAAACCATCAGATCTCATGAGACCTCACTCATTATCTTGACAACAGTAAGGGGGAAACCACCCCCATGATTCAATTATCTCCATCTGTCTCTCCCTTAACACATGGGGATTATTACAATTCAAGGTGAGATTCTGGTGGGGACAAAGAGCAAACCATATCACCTTCTAATTTAAATTTGATCCAGTTGTCTAAAAGGCACCCTAGTGGCAGGTCCTTCAGGATGCTCACTGTTGCTTCTTTGTCTGACAAGCATCTCTACTAGACATGGAAGTTTTTTAAGTCTAATGAGAGGGGAAATAAATTAGCTCTCATCACTTTCCATTTCAAATTCCCACTTCCTGCAGAGAATGTGTAAATATAGATAACAAAGCATTAAGAAAGTGGATTATGAAATATGAGTGGGAAGTAGGATACTACTGTGTTCTCCATGAAATATGGCAAAAGAAGTATTTTCATTAACTGAAACATAGAAGGAAAAGGGAAAATGCAGGATTAAGCATTTTGGACTTTAGGGAAGGAAACAGAAAAAAACAAGAATCAAAATGATCCTGGAGTGGGTATCCTCAAACCCACAATGCCTCCTTAGAGTCGGTCTCCAAGTCAAAATGCCAAAGCTCCAGAGCATGTACAAGGTGGCCAATAGTGAAGGTAGGCCTCTAACCCACAATCCTGGAATGAACACTCTCACAATCAGGTATCCTGTCTTAAACAACTGTACAAACACAGGAGCAGGGAGCCAAAGCAAAATCTGGAAACAAAACATATATTTCAGGGGGGAAAATAAAATAACTGATAAAAAAAATAAAATGGCATTAGAGGAGAAATGACCAATTGTCATAGCTGATTAGTTGTGCTTCTGTCTAGAGCCCCCAAATGGCAGGTGACTTCAAATTGACTACCTAGTCAAAGACCTTATTTCCTGCTCACCCAATATTGAAGGAGGGGCAGAGGGGTTACTCACTAATCCACATGAGCCAAAATGGCTCTAACCAGTCTCCAATGTGGAGCTCAGGTGAGTCTCCTCCCCAGGTTTCCTTGGCTTGGACAGGCTTGGCTGCCATGAGGGAATTGGGGCATGGTCCTGTGATCAGCTGGACAGAGTGGTGAGTATGATACGAGGCAGCACTGTGGCCACTTGCCTGTTCACTCTGCTCTGCTGCCGCCACCTGCCAGGAAAGCCAATGGCGCTGAGGGAAAACTTTGGCTAACATTGCAGCTCTGCATCTACAGCCTCTGTGTTAGAGCTCTGCAGCTTCGATCATCTGTCTTGCCATCTTTTGCTGGCCACTTGCTGTCTCATCATTTGTTGCTGGCTACTCATTGCCTCACAGATCACTGGTCTTAACATGTTGTCTCCTTGCTTATTGCCAACTGCTGATTGCAGTCTCACCATCTCACCAATCACCAATAGCTGTCTTGCCACCTTGCCATCTTGTCTCATCCCTTCATTGTCACCATTGTGATGCAGGGCAGGCAATGGGGCTTAGCCTGGAAGGGTTCTTGGCTTCACTGAGGAAAGAATTCAAGGGCTAGCCAGTGGTGAGAGAAAGCAACTCTTATTGTACTGGTACTGCTCCTTGTGGAGCAAAGCTAACCCATAGTGAGTGTGGCCTGCATTGTCAATGTGTGGGTTGTTGGCTGCTATATTTATATCCAGTTTTAATCATATGTTAATTAAGAGGCAGGTTATTCACAACTTTCTGGAAAAGGGATATGGGGTTTCCAGAACCATATAAGCTAACTTTCAGGCCATTGCCATGGCATTAGCAAACTGTCATGGTACCAGTTGGGGTGTCTTTATCCTAATGAGCAGTGAGGGCAACTAGAGGTCACTGCCATCTGCTGGGTTTGGTTGACTTCTGTTTTTTTTGAGACAGAGTCTCACTCTGTTGCCCAGGCGTGCAATGGCACAATCTTGGCTCACTGCAACTGCTGCCTCCCAGGTTCAAGGAATTTTCCTGCCTCAGCCTCCTGAGTAGCTGGGACTACAGGTGCATGCCACCACACCCAGCTAATTTTTGTACTTTTAGTAGAGATGGGGTTTCACCATATTAGCCAGGCTGGTCTCAAATGCCTGACCTCAGGTGATCCACCTGCCTCAGCCTCCCAAAGTGCTGGGATTACAGGTGTGAGCCACTGCATCCGGCCTCGACTTCTTTACTGTATCTGTTTTGACCAGATCCTGCTTAAATCAGTGAGGTCATGACCAGGAAACAAGTCCCGCCAGCCTCCTATCTCATGGGTGCCAATTGAAATAATCCAGGTGGGAAATGTTGGGGATCTAAATAAGTAAACTAGAAATGCTGCTGGAGGGACAACAGAGCAGAGAGAAAAGAATTGATAAGAAACAGTGAATGATTGTCTATGAGTGCTGAAAGAACAAAATTATCAAGAATCACCCCTACGACTCCAGCTTTGTGATTGATGGTGCCAACCTTTGAGCCAGAAAACAGAACTGAAATATTAGAAATGAGTCCACTTTTAGAAATGTTGAGCTCAGATGTTTGTGTGAGATCCAAGTTGAGAATGTAGTATTCAAGAAAAATTTAGAAGTATATACCATGACACAAATTGACAATTTTATATTCAACTTTTATGTGTGTTTTCAATGAATAATCCAAAACCATGAACCAATTTATTTAATCAGCCCATTTATGATGCCTCTCCAAATTAATTTATACTAGAAGCTCCAAACTCCATAATAAAAATCTTTCCAAACTAGAGTTTTCCATATTAAATGGGGTGCCTTTTGATGCTTCTATTCTATATCCAAAGTGAAAAAGAGAAACTTTGCTGATGACTAATTCTTTAATTTCTCCCCCACTCTGAGAAGTAACCAAATTTTGGTGGTTTCTTACATCAAAGTGTACTAGAGGAAAGGGAAGCCATGTCTTTGCTAACCAAAAAATCTTCTTTACTTAAGTGATGAAGTTGGTAGCTTAACTAATCCCTGTTCCCACTGCAGTCACTCTTCACTCTTACCACTCACACTGTCCATGCCGTTCTCTAAACCATTTTAATAATTTTCCTAATGAATATTTAGTTGGCATGCAAGCAGATTTTTTTCTATTGCCCAAGGCCAGCAATTTCAATGTCTCAAAAATCTGCTTTTTTTATTTTTATTTTTTTTTGTGGAGAGGGGAAGTTATTGTTATTTGTTTTACCTACTTCTGTCAGTTTCTTTCCAGTGCTGTTTTGTTTTGTTTTGGCCCTATGTTTATATGTGTGAGAAGATCAATGGTGCCCTAACTTCTGCTCCATTTTCACACCCTCACTGAAATCTCCCTTACTTAGGTACTTGAAATTTCTCTGGAATTGTTTTTACATATGTAGGGTTGGATAACTGCCTCCAGCTAATTTATACCCCCATCATGTACCCTTCTCCCCACTTCCCTTATACTAATTTGGTTTCATCCTAAGTAGGTGAGTGAGAGAGACAGGTAAAAAGACCGCAATGATTACTTCTAAAGCATTTGAAAACTACTCAGAAAAAAATGTGGCACTCATGGGAATTTTGTCAAGAAAGGGAAAATAAGTACATTTAAGAAGTAAATAAAGGCTTTCTGGAAAACTGGAAAAAAATACAATTTGATATAAAGAAAATGACTACAAAAATTGAACATTTATTTTGCAAATTAATTCAAGGGTATATAATAACAAGAGGGTAAAATCATTGTAATCTCCCCGGCATGGGGGTTAGCAATTTAAAAATATCACATGCAATTCTCACAATAATCCTATGATGTAAATGATTCTTATTATTACTAACTTTCAGGTAAGGTCAAACAGCTAGAAGCAATCAAGTTGGAGTTTGAGTCCGATAGACCCAGAATGTACTCCATTTCTTTTTAGTGATATTCCCAAATTTTTTATTATATGTTTGCCACATCATGTAACACTTTGATCTGTGGGAAACAAATCATTGTGTTTATTTGCCTTATGAAACAGAAAAAAGTCATGATGGAATTCAGATAATAAGTTTCATTTTAAAATACGATCTTCACTTTTAGAAATAGTTAGAAATGCTTTCAGCTTTAAATAAAAGAAAAAGCTAGCTAATAGTGATGCCTCACATAGCAAGACTTTCAGAAATAAGTGGTCGCTGCATTGATTCAGGATCTCAAAGATTTCACAGCCTATTTGGTGTCAGTTCCTTGCTGTTCTGTTCCTTATAGTTTCATGATGGCTGCATCTCAGGAGATAGTATTAAGAGTGCTCCTTCTTGAGTACCTCTTTCTAATGGAAAAAGGAGAAATTCTCCCAAAAGCTCCTAGGAGACCCTCTTTTCATATGTGACCTGACCTGGAATGAAAATTGAATAAACTGAAGATAGATAGAATTTTTTTCAGCCTCTGTAATAAGAGCCAGGCAAATGAAATGGGGTTGGAGAAGGCAAGGCTTTGGGGCAGCCAATGAACACATTTGCTACAGTGATTGCATGGCACATACAGATATTCCTACCTTTAACAGGATGAACAAATTGTAATCACATGATGTTCTCTTCCCCCCAAAAGAACAGTCTTTGGTACCAACTTTTGTGGGGTTTTTTTGTTTTGTTTTGTTTTGTTTTTACTTAATGCTGAATTTCAGTACTTCTTCTGTATTGAGTTTCAGCGATTTTATTTTTTAATAAAAAGCTACTGTGATGGAAAAGTTGTTATTTTACTATTCATTTCATCAGATCACTTCATTGCTTCTGCCTGTGCTAACATTCTTAAAACAGTCGTATTCTTTCCATTTTATTTTCTATTCCAGTCTCTTTGAGTTTTTGGGTTGATGTTCCCACACAAATTCAGAATTTCTTCTCAAGATCTATTGATCACTAATTCACATACAGTGAACTTGACTATGTATTTTGATCAGGGATCCCCAACCTCTGGGCCATCCACAGCCTGTACTGGTCCATGGACTGTTAGGAATCAGGCTGCAGAACAGGAGGTGAGCAGCTAGCAAGATTACTGCCTGAGCTCTGCCTCCTGTAAAATCAGTGGTGGTATTCCAATCTCATAAGAGTGCAAACCCTTTTTTGAACTGCACATGCAAGGGATCTAGGCTGTGCACTCCTTATGAGAATCTAATGTCTGATGATCTGAGGTGGAACAGTTTCCTCACAAAACCATCATCTGCACCTCACCAGTCCGTGGAAAAATTGTTCTCCACGATACCAATCTCTGGTGCCCAAACAGTCAGGGACCACTGTTTTAGATAACATTTTTATTTCTTTGGCTCAATAAGGTAAAATTAGTAGATGAGAAATATACTATTTCAACCACTTTTTCATCATAGTGTTTAGAAGAGGCACTTACTAAGAGCACAAGATGTATTCCCAATAAGTCATATCAATGTCTCATTCAGCCAAGTGTTTTATCTCTGATAATGGCACATGAGCTGTGTGTGTGATGAAATGCTATTAAAGTCTGGATACATGTTTTAAAAGCTTCATTTTTCCTGAACAGTCAATGCTATATCTCTTGTTGAATTTTTAAAACCCCAATTATACTAATTCACATTTCTTTTGGACTTCAAGGTCGGGTATTAGTCATTTCTCATGCTGTTAATAAAGACATACTTGAGACTGGATGATTTATAATGAGGTTTAATTGACTCACAGTTCAGCATGGGTGGGGAGGCCTCAGGAAACTTATAATCATGCTGGAAGGCAAAGGGAAGAAAGGCAACTTATTCACAAGGTGGCAGGAATGAGACCTGCTGAGCAAAGGGGGAGAAGCCCCTTATAAAACCATCAGATCTCATGAGAACTCACTCACTATCACAAGAACAGCATGGGGGTAACCGCCCCCATGATTCTACTACCTCACACCAGCTCCCTCCCATGACACATGGGGATTAGGAGAACTACAATCCAAGGTAAGATTAGGGTGGAGACACAGCCAAATCATATCAGTTGGGAAGATTTAGAGAACACATGTAACGTCATCCTGTGGACTGCCTCATTCTAGAAGTCACTAAGAGGAAGGCTACTGGGCCTTCCATAGCAACCACAATTTCCAACATAGATTTATCAGTAATAAAGGTAATATTTGGGGTTCTTATTTTCTTTGTCTTATTTTTATTCATTTATTCATTCATTAATTTTTAATTTCTCAACTGGCAGAGAAATTGAGCAGTAAGGTGGTGGTTTATTTACTTGGTCCTTCTTGAATACCACTAATAAACAACTTACAAACATAATTCCTTCTCTTTCACACCATAACTATTTGACTTTATACAAGCTACTTAAATTTTAAGCTTTGGTTTCCTCATCTATAAAATGGGGTTTTTGATAGCTTCTTACCATGGAAGGTTGCTGTGAAGATTAATAACGAGAAAATAAGTGTAATATGTAGTTAGTGCACATCACAAAATATAAAAGACACTCAATAAGTGGTCATCTTTCTCTGTTCTTTGTATTGCCAGTTGAATCTTAAATATACCATTAGTATAAACAAGAGGGTGTCATTATCTGAGAATAATTGGAACCCATAAAATATCTGTTTATATAAGGGGCCAAAATTTCATTGTAAATTAAGGATTTCTATATTGAGGAACAAAACTAAAATAGTTTATATTATTTATCAAATTTAGATCATAACTACAAATAAACATTGATTATTAACCCAAAGAATAAATCAAGCATTAATTTATTTTTTACATTTTCATTTCTGTTCATCCAACATCATTATATAGGACAATATAATACGCCTCATTTCACATTTTAATTCTGCAGCATGATTATATTTCTAGTTATATGTAAATCTTTCATTAATTTTTCAAAATTTCCTCATATTCTTTGCTAGTCACATTATTCTCATATCCACAGACTACCCATCATTGTCCTCTATCTTTTTAAAAGTTCATGATTTGTCTCTATAATTGACTTTTCTTGTAGTATATTGGGTTGTTAGGGCATTACAGCATTCAAAAAATTAGCAAGAGACTGATCAATAAGATCTTGATTGGTTGAGGATGGAAGTTTGTGCCAGGAACAGAAGGCTCTTTGAATGGAAACTAATTTTATTAGCCATGTGCTCAAAAGTGAATGGTGCTAGGTCATGGCAACTTTTGATTCTTGATTTTATGCATCTTTACAACTACAGAGATTTGGATAATGATGACTTCAGTAACTAGAATATTACTGGTTAACCACGTTAAGTAAATAGTAAATTTGATAAAATATGTCAAAACTGTTTTTTTAACCTCAAAGCTATATCATAAGAAAGGACATAGAATATAAAATAACTTTTAGTAGTTTAACCTTAAATATTGTGATTTTTTTTGACCCCCCCCCACCCTCCACAGTTAGAGGCTTTTCAGGCTGACATACCCGGGATTTAGAAACTCATAAATAACCCCGTGCTCCCTCTTTCCCAAGAGTCTAAAGTAGCTCTCCATTAGGAGCCTAAAACTCCCTCAAGTCATTGATTGATTTTCTATTAAAACAGAAAGAAGGAGGGAGGAAGGAAGGAAGATAAACAGGGAAGAAAGAAGGGTAGAGGAGAGAGAAAGATAAAGGGAGAAGAAAAAATATAAGCTGGAATCTAAGTGCTCTGAAAAAATGAGACTGCAGCTCCCTAAGTCATCATCAAGACTTGAAGCAGAACCCTTGAATCAGAGAGTATTCAGATGAAATACTCTGTTCTAGGGAGGAGCTACTGATACAGTTGCTGTTTTGATGAGGAGAGAAAGTAGATGGAGCCATTATCCTACCGATGTATTTTCAGACCTTCCCTTCACCCTTTTCCTCTCAAAGACTTTATTATCAGCATATACTATATGCTCTGATGTGGATATAATCATGGATCCGATGGCTTTAGATGAACATTAGAAGAAAAAGTACAATAATAATAAATTCATACTAACTCAGCATTTACTATGTTCCAGATGTTGTTTATCACGATCTACTTCCATGAAAGTATTAGAGACCGCTAGAGTCAACATAAAGCAGATACTGGGAGGGACTACGAGACTTAAATTCAATTTCTAGCTTAACTTTTCTGTACTCTAGTTGTTTGCTTTTGTTTGTTTTTGTTCTTTTAATTTTCAAAATGGGGACTTTGGCAATGCAGAATAAATTGACCCCACTAACATAAACGATGCATCGCAACTAGTCAAGTCTATTGGGCTGTCTCTTTTCAGATATTGAGAATCTGATTCAATTGTCTATTGCTATTACAAATCAATCAAAACTCGGTGGCTTTAGAATTCAGTATTTATTTGTTCATGATTCTGCAGTTTGGACAGGGCTTGTCAGGGCAGTTCTACTCTGCTACATGCTAGGACTGGGATATTCAAGATGGCTTCTTCAACCACCTATCTGATGATGCCATCACTAAGATGGCTAAAACAGATGCGGGCTGGCTGGGCATCTTTTCCTGCATGTCTCCCCATGTGGCTAGCCTGGGCTTTCTCATCATGGTGCTGGGTTATAAGAAGGCGCATACCCAAAGGACAGGCCCCAGTGACTAGCAAAAGGGACAGACCAAAGTCAGTGTGAGAAGACTATACAGGACATTAACATCAAAGGGCAAAATTCACTGGAGGCATAAAATAAGAGTCAACCAGAGACACCCATTTGGGGTTTCTAGTTCAAACAATTTATATCATGGTGTACACTAAACCAGCTTATGACCCAGGTAACTACAGCCTGTTTAGTTTTTCAAAAATAAAAATTACAATAGAGCTAATAAATCTCTGAGAAATCAATTTTTCTTGAGTGGCCTTCTTAAATGACTAGCACTACTGTGGAACACTCTGATGAAATTTAGTATTGTTGTTCATTCAACCTTAAGTCCCTACTTCTTTTTATACAAGATAAATAGAATGAAAGATATGAATTAAATTTGGTTTATGGTTAGAAGATTTCATTCTTTCCATATAAGCATTCTCTTGACAACCTAAACAATCACTTCACATTTGGTTATTAAGTGTGTACTTTTTAACGGGGCAACTGCCAAAGGAGTTGAGAATCTCAGTCTTAATGGCCTCTGTTGGAGGAATGATGGTGTCATTGGCAGACACAACAGCTGAAACCTCTCCCTACAGTCAGCCAACAGCTCACTGAGCCAGCACAAGCTGCTGCCATTGATTTTTCTGCACAGGTAATTGAAAACCGCCATAAGAACCTGTATTTCATACCCATCATCAGTGACAATGGAAAGACCTTAATTCATGTAAACATATTATAGTCCTCGTTTAAAACTTCAACTTGGTGCTAAGGAGGCATTTTTCTTTCTGCGGAAGTACAAGGAAACTAAATTCAGAGGAGACAGACGAAATGTAATTCCAGAGCTGAGATGAAAAGTTATGGATAGAGGAAATGTAAAGATAGGTTTCCAGTACTGTGACAAGACAGAAACTGAAACTGAACCCTATGGGATATCTGGAGTACCTATAGAATATCACTACAACTAGAATATTGTCAGAGGCTTTAATGTTATAAAACAATCTTGAAAAGTTTGGCTCTAAGACATCTGAGTTTGGAAATCTGATGATTCTCAGAAGAATGAAGATAGTTTCAAAACAGGCAAATTTAGAATAAGAAAGCTATTCAAAGACTTGAAAACTAAATAGTCAACATGGGATGTGTGTCCCTGCATTTTGAAAGAGACAGCACAGTGGTTTCTTTTTAAAGCAATGAAGTCCACAGACTGACATATTATGAAACTAGGTTTAGGACAAGCTGATGATTGTTTTCCTTCTATTTTCATTTCAAACTTTTGGGCATATTTATTCCACATTTTCTCTCAATGTAAGTTTTCAGGATTGTACCTTACTTATTACTGTCAAAATCTATACATCTTTCATTTTGAAAACATTTTTACCAGATAGAGGGGAAAGAAAGGATTGAGGCAAACTGTAGGTTAGGATTTCATAGTCAGAATAAAAAGAATTAGGTAAACTGACTAAGACATCCAAGACAAAAGCATTCAGGCTCCTCTTGTTTCGCCTGTCCTCTTTTCCACAGCATAAAGGATGGTGCTCTAGAAATATCATAAGGCTTTCAACAATGTAGTCATCTCCAGCATATTTCCACAGCTACAATTTATCAGACATTTACTATGAACTCAGCATTGTTCTTAGCATTTTTCCGGCTGATATTTCATTTCATGCCCACAACAACTTCATTTGGTTGATGTTATTGTTTTCTATATTCCAGATGAGGAAACTGAAGCTCAGAAAGAATGTTTCATGACCAAAATTACCCAGTTTGTAATAGCGATGTAGGTCTGTCCAAACTGATTCAGAAAATGCCAAGCAGAAAAGAAACCCCACTACCTAATTAGACTGATCGGAGAAGGGGAAACCCCTTTCCTCCTATCATTATCACATCCTCAATGCAGTTGTAACACATAACAGTTATTAAGTATCTGTGTTCCATGTAAATTCTGGTCCTTCCCACCAACAGTGTAAAAGTGTTCCTAATTCTCCACATCCTCTCCAGCACCTGTTGTTTCCTGACTTTTGAATGATTGCCATTCTAACTGGTGTGAGATGGTATCTCATTGTGGTTTTGATTTGCATTTCTCTGATGATAGCAAAGACTTGGAATCAACCCAAATGTCCATCAGTGACAGATTGGATTAAGAAAATGTGGCATATATACACCATGGAATACTATGCAGCCATAAAAAAGGATGAGTTTGTGTCCTTTGTAGGGACATGGATGCAGCTGGAATCCATCATTCTTAGCAAACTATCACAAGAACAGAAAACCAAACACCGCATGTTCTCACTCATAGGTGGGAACTGAACAATGAGATCACTTGGACTCGGGAAGGGGAACATCACACACCGGGGCCTATCATGGGGAGGGGGGCGGGGGGAGGGATTGCATTGGGAGTTATACCTGATGTAAATGACGAGTTGATGGGTGCAGCACACCAACAAGGCACAAGTATACATATGTAACAAACCTGCACGTTATGCACATGTACCCTACAACTTACAGTATAATAATAATAAATAAATTTAAAAAAAAAAAAAAAAAAAAAAATTCTGGTCCTTTCCATCTGTATGAAACTGAGTGCTTTATTTTTAAGCCTTTGAAGTGATCACCTATAGAATCAATGAACTAGCAACATGGGGCTGACTCTATCTTTACAAGATAGAGGGGAAAGAAAGGATTGAGGCAAACTGTAGGTTAGGATTTCATAGTCAGAATAAAAAGAATTAGGTAAACTGACTAAGACAGCCGAGACAAAAGCATTCAGGCTCCTCTTCTTTCTCCTGTCCTCTTTTCCACAGCATAAAATGAGTACACACAAAAAATTTCTTGAGGAGATTGCAGTCTACAAGGGCTATGGGCTTTAACCCTTGTAGAGTGTAGATATATTATTTTTTAATTTTGCATTTTTAATACCAACCAATTATGAATGCTATGACAAATATCATTCAAACAATACACTTTGAGGGCTGGTGTTAGTGGACATTTCCAGTGTGAGGTCCTTGAATATAGATAATTTTGAAGCTTTTCCCTTCTTTATAATTAGTTGTCTATTAAAAGATCCCCTTCAGAGAATTCCATCACTTGAGAGAAGGGAGAGTTCCTGAGACCATTAATCCTACATTCTTATTGTGCACATAAGGCAATATGGGTCCAAGCAAAGGAAGAAACAGGTCCAGCTTCTCAGAAGCAGAGCTGGGATTGGAATTCAGGTCTCCTCTGGCTCAGCATATTCTTTTACCAGAAATATCTCTTTGATTTACCTTAATAGTGCCTTCGGGTGGAATCCAAAGCATTTGAACATGGCATTATGATACAAGTTGCAGATGAGGAGTCCCTGTGCTTTGGTAAAGTCTACCTATCACTAGCCAGCTGAGTAGTCTTAGGAAATGTTTTAATCTTTTTAAATCACAGTCTTCTCCTCTATAAAGTGAAGTTGTTCAATATGATTTTTATAATCATTTTGCTTTATAACGTGTGACTCGTTGATTTTAACCTGTTATATTTGTGAGTTAACTTCTACTTTTCACAAGGCACATGGACCCTCTTTTCCTTCTTTAAAATTCTCTGGATTGCTGATAAAAATGATGTTGAAACCAGACAAACTCTAAGGACAAAATAGACATTTTCAGACATGTAAGAACTCAGAAAATTTATTTCCCTAGGGCCTAGTTTTAAGAAGTAATTTATGGCTATACTCCAGCAAATCAAGAAGCTAAGAAATATGTGAGTCAAGAAGTGATAAGAAAATCCTAGGGTGATAAGTATATACCATGCCTATGAAACAATGCATCAAAATTAGAACAAGCCAGTGTTTTCAGAAGAAAGAATGGAATCAATTCCAAAAATAAACAGGAAGCTAAATGATATTAGTCACATGTTGAAAAAAAAGTTTGCATATATGTGTTTTTTATCATTTAACAAGAACAAAGAGACAATAACAAACACCCAGAGGAAAAAATTCATAAAAACATCAAAGAGTTCAAATACAAAGCAAACTAAAATGTGGTATAACTTAGAGCAATTAAAAATGTAAGAGAAATTATTTGACCTGGAAGATAGGAACATTGCATGTCCTTTGCATTGGCGTCATGGCCTTTAAATATTTCAGAAAAAAAGATGCAATTTTAGCACGCTACTGAGCTCTGCAGCATACATTATTAACATACCATGCTAATGAAATTTCATGTTCTTGATTTTCAGCTCTTAGCATTTCCTCATCTCCTCTTCTCCCTTCTGCACAGTTTCTATTAATTATATTGTTACAGTTGTAAAGTTGTAATCTATTTGGTAGCAATATTAAAAGTTCTACATGTTGTCACTTTTTAATTTTTTTTTTTTGATGGAGTTTCATTGTTGTTGCCCAGGCTGGAGGGCAGTGGTGCAAACTCGGTTCACTACAACCTCCGCCTCCAGGGTTCTAATGATTCTCCTGCCTAAGCCTCCCGAGTAGCTGGGATTACAAGTGCCCACCACCACGCCCAACTAATTTTTGTAGTTTTAGTAGAGATGGGATTTCAGCATGTTGGCCAGGCTGCTCTCCAACTCCTGACCTCAGGTGATCCACCCGCCTCCGCCTCCCAAAGTACTGGGATTACAGGTGTGAGCCACTGCGCCTGGCCCTACTTTTTTTTTAATTCTAAGAGTAAGATTCACATAAAACCTTCGTAGTGATTGCTTCTGTGAACAGAGATTGGGGAGGAAATGTGATGCAGAAATTGTAATGACTGCTTAATAAGTAAAAGTCTGTGAGTGCTCCTAGATTGTAGGGCTCCTAAATTGAAAATGAAGTAGCACCAAAGGAATTAAATAATGAAGAAACAAACAGGAGTAAGCCGGCATCGCATAATATCAAAGTAGGGAGACATGAGTATGTGCAAGGTTTCATTCATAGGTTTCTCTTCCCTCTTTTCTTGTTCTGAGTCTTTACCAACAATATTTTGAATTATATTGATCATAAAATCAGATTTTTTTTTAAAACTAGAAGTAGGCTAACACTTTTAAATGGTCTACTGAACCATTTCATTCGCATTTCTTTGTTTTAGGGCAGTGGTTCTCAAACTTCAGAGCACATCAGAATCACCTGGAAGACTTGTTAAAACACAGATCGCTGGGGCTTACTTCCAGAGTATCTAATTCAGCAGGTCTAGAATAGGACCAGAGAATCTACATTTCTAATAATTCCCAGAAGATGCTGATATTGCTGATCCCAGGACCCCATTTTAAAATCTCTGACCTAGGGAATGCCTGGGTGACTTAATCACATTCAGCTAAATGGAAGTTTCTGGATGATTCCTGTCTCTAAAAGACTGGGCTACATTAACCTAAAATAAACCAGTTTAAAATTTAAATCCTAATATGACTCTGACATTTAAGAGAGACAAATTCTTCAAGCTTCAAGTTTCCATAGCCCTTCAATAACTGTTGAGCAGTCAGCTTTCATGGAGAGATCCAGTAGCACTGAATACAGTTGATGACCTTTCATATTTGGTTGCATTTCTGTTTCTGTGTGTGTGTGCGTGCACACGTGTACATATGTGCCCATATGGGTATATACTTACAGATACATGAATATAGTGTATAATGTGTATGAGCAGACATACACTGTATAAATATACATTTGTTTTTGCTGATTTATTCTTTTGCAATTTAAAAAGCTCAAGACTTTGTAAAAATGTGATCTAAATGTTCTTGAGAAGAAAATATGAGGAAAATCATTATTCTACCTAAATAATTTTTACTTCCTTTTGGTAGCTTTAGAAACTTGAGCTAAGGACATATACTTTTTAATTTTTAGTGGGGGCCAAAATGTTGCACTGCTCACTGTTCTTTCTCTAAGTACCCACAATCTGGAATTTGGGTCTGCATTTTGGGAGAGGTAATTTATTGCATATTTTACATTCCAAAGCCATTTCCCTAACAGAATCCTTAAAGATATCTGAATAAGACTTTCTGTATGATTTTTGAGGATAATAGTTCATTACTGATTTCAAATCCTGACCATATGGATACAAAGGAAAACCTCACTAAGCATGAATTTTGCTGTAATCCAAGAAAAATCATTAACTATATGAAGGTTCATTTAAAGAGAAACATTCTTCTTTTCGTAGGGGATTTTTAAAGATGATTTTGTCCTTTGATCCTAGAATTAAACTTTTCATGAGTTATTTTAAAATGAAGAAATAGGTCCCAAACTTCTCTGCATTCTTAGTAAATGGACAGTTATATTTATTTTATGGTGTTTAATTAAGTCTAGAAATGTGAATGGCCAGATGTTCTTCTCAAATCTGAGTTGCATTATGGTATGATGTGGGATAACATTCATTCCTTATTTGAACTTTGTCACTGGTTTGAATGAGGGTTGACAACCTCTTCTAGGATTGCTGATAAGGCAGACTGTGGTTTACAATCTTATCAAGAAAAGATGTTTCTGTTTCATAAACCAAAGCCATCTCTAAAGTGGGTAATGACAATAAATTTATTGTATTTTAATACAAAGTCTACCTATTGATTTTTTAAAGTAAGTTTATGGAGGTATAATTGACATTCAAACAATCTGCACATAATAAAGGGTAAAATTAACCAGTTTGCATATATTTATAACCCATGAAACTATCATTAAAATTAACACAATGAATAATACCAACTTAATTTCAATAGTATTCAAATACTCTGCTTCTGTCATCTGTGTCTTTCTCCCTTTATATTGTTATTGTCACATACTACATATTTATACATTGGTCATTATAGATTTATAATTATTATTTTATGCATTTGCCTTTTAAATCATATAGGAAAAAAGGAGGGGTTATAAACCCAAAGTACAATGATATTAGCTTTTGTATTTATCTACGTATTTACTTTTACTAGTGTTCTTTGTTTCTTCATATAGCTTTGAGTTACTGTTGGTTGTTCTTGAATTTCGGCCTGCAGGACTACCTTTAGGATTTCTTGTAGGATAGATGTACTGGTAACAAAACCTCTCAGCTTTTGTGCATCTGGTACTGTCTTAATGTCTCCCTCATTCTTAAAGAATACAGTAATTTTGCCAGATATAAACTTCTTGGTTGACAGGCTTTTGGTTGTTTCCTCAGCACTTCATCATCCTGCTGCCCTCTGGACTCCATGGTTTCTGATTAGAAATCAGTTGTTAATTTCATTTGTATGTGACAAGTCATTTTTGTTGTTGTTTTCAAGACTGTCTGCACAATTTGACTACAATATGTCTTGGTGTCAATCTCTTTGAGTTAATCTTGCTTGATGTTTGTTGAGCTATTTTGATGTATATGTTCATGTCTTTCATCAAATTTGAGGAGTTTTGAGCCATTACATCTTCAAATACATTTTTTCTGCTCCTTTCTCTCTCTGTATTCTCCTTCTGGGACTCCCATGATGCAAATTTTGGTAAGTTTGGTGGCATCTCACTGTTCCCTCAGATTTTGTTCATTTTTCTCTTTCTGCTGCTCAGACTGGATAACTTTCATTGTCTCATCTTCAAGTTTGCTGATTATTTCCTCTGCCTTCCTGCCAAAATCTTCCACTGCACCCCTCTAGTGAAATTTTCATTTCAGCTATTGTGCTTTTCTGCTTCAGAATTTCTACTTGGTTCCTTTTTAAAATTTCTTTTTCTTTATTGACATTCCCTCATTGTTCTTACATTGTTCTGACAATTTCCTTTACTTCTTCTGTTGATGGTTTTTTTTAGTCATTGAGCATATTTAACACAGCTGACTTCTACCACTAACAAATATTAATATCTGAACTTCCTCAGGGATAGTGTCAAATTCTTTTTTTCCCTGTGAATAATCCATATTTTTTTAATTTATCATTTTCTCTTCTTTTTAAGGCTAATTAAGTGAAGAAGTGAAAGTTTCTTTTTATGCTTTTCAATTTTATTGTTGTTGAAAACTGGACATTTTCAGTAACGTAATGTGGTAACTCTGGAAATCAGATTTTCTCCATCCTCAGAAACTACTTTCTTGTGCTTGTTGTGAGCTGTATTAATCTGTTTGTATGATGAATTTTCCAAACCATTTTTGCAAAGTCTGTATTCCTTAGTGTGTGGTAACTGAAGTCCCAATGTTCATTGTCTTTGCCATCAGCCTGTGGTCTCAAAGAGGTTTCTGCATATCCCAAATTTCAGCAGGCTCTCTCTTCCTCAATCATTCCCCTAGTTGCTGTGTTTGATCAGGTCCCAGAGTTCTGAAATAGCTGATTCTTGTAATTTGGCCCCAAGATTACAGGTTGTTTCAGTAGAGAAATGAAACCCTGGAGGCTTCCACTCGGACATTTTTCATGAAGACCCATTCCATCAGTCAGTGTTTTTCTAACAACCTGTGCACTGATGCCTGGATTGTTGGGAACTGTCCCTAAATCAATGGGACTTCTCCGCTTCTCCACTTGCAGAGCTATAGGATACATCTTCAACTTATCACAGTCTACCTTCAAGTAATATTATGCCACTTCATGAATAATGTAAGAATCTTATACACACTTCTGTTTCTCCCTGCTATTCTTTTATGTTACTATTGTCATATACTTTACTTTCAAATTCCACATATTGTCAATATTTTGTTTTAAAGTCATTTATTTAAAATACAACAATAAGAAAAAAATATATATATGTATATATTCAAATACTTACAATGTCCATTGTTCCTCATTCCTTTATGTCGATATGTATTTTCATATGGTAACAGTTTTCTTCTGTCTGAAGGACTTTCATTAACATTTCTTATAGTTCAGGTCTGTGGATGTGAAACTCTTTCCACTTTTATATATCTGTAAAGGTTTTTATTTTCCATTTATTTTTATAGATAGGTTTGTTGCTAAAGAATTATAGCTTTATAGTATCTTTTTTCTTTTAGTACCTTAAAGATGTTGCTCCCTTTTCTTTTTGCTTTCATTATTTGTGATAAGGAATCTACCAGTATTCTTATTTTAGTGTTTTTTTCCTCTGGCTTTTAATAAGATTTTTTTTTTTGCAGTGGTTTTGACCAGTTACTAGATATTTTTATCTAGTTTTCTTCATGTTTCTTGTGTTTTGAGTTCGTTGAGTTTATTGAATTTGTATAGTTTTTTTTAAAGTAAAAGTGCTAAAATTCCCAGAAATTACTTTTTTTCAAATTGTTTTTATATCCTCCCTCTTTCTTCTTTTCTTTTAGGACTCCCATTACTTGTATATTAAAATAATTGAAGTTGTCCCATATTCTACTAATGCATTTTTTTCATAGTTAAAAAGCTTTTCCTTTTCCATGTTTCATTTTGGATGTTTTCTATTGGTACATCTCTGTTTACTGATCTTTTCTTCTGTAGTGTCCGGATCTGCTCTTAAACTTTAGCAGTGTATTTTAAATCTCAGATATTGTAATTATGTCTAGAAATTTCATTTGGGTCTCTTTTATATTTTTCGTGTCTTTAACTGTTTGAACATCTGGAATATATTTTAATATTTTTGCTAATGCTAACATCTGTGTCAATTCTGGGTTAGTTTCAGTTGGCTAATTTTCTCCTCTTGATACGTCATGTTTTCCTGCTTCTTTGGATGACTATACATTGGATGTCAGATGTTGTGAATGTTTCTTTTTGCATGCTAGGTGAATTTATATTCCTCTATATCCTTGGGATTTGTTTAGAGATAAGATCCAATTATTTGGAAACAATTTTGTCTTTTCAGCTCCTGCTTTTATGATTAGCCAGTCTTAGAGCAACATTTAGTCTATGGTTAATTATTCCTCATAGGTAAGTCAAGACCCGGTTGAGTGCCTCACAAATTACGAGGTTTTCTAGTGTGACGAGTGGCAATAGGCACTACTCTCAGTCCTTTGTGAGCACTGGACACTGTGCCTCAGATCATTTTGGATGGCTCTTTCTCCAGTCTCAAGTAGCTTCTTCACATACATATACTGATCAATACTTTATTGAATACTTAAGAGGAAGTCGCTGCAGATCTGTGGGGTTACTTCTCTGTGCGGTTCTCCCCTCTCTGATACTCATCTCTTATAAACTCTAGCTGCCTCTATTTCCCAAACTTTCAGCTCTATCTCAACTCATGAACTTCTTAGGTCTTCCTAAATTAGCCCTCCCTGAATCACTATCTAGAAACTCTCTGAAGTCTATAAAATGAGGTGATTAAAGGGCTTATATTATTTGCTTTCCATCTCTCAGGAATCACTGCCTTTCTCCCTCTCCCCAAGGTCCTGTATCTTAACAATTATTGTTTTATATATACACGTTTTTGGTTTTAAAAAAAACTCTGGTGGGAGGGCAAATCTGGCCTGTTAGTCCATTTTGGAAGCAGAAGTCTTAATTTTTTTAAAAACCTCCTGCCTTATCAGGGACCCCATTTAGTCTCTGCCTGCTCTAATAGTCAACTTTTTCTTTACCTCATGATTTTGAAAGTCTAACTTAACTATAGTTAAAAATAGCATTTGCACCAACTACTTATAGGATCCAGAAAAAATAAACAAATGAACTATATTTCTTCATTTTTATTCTGTACATTTCCACACAATTCACAATACAGAAAAAGTGTCCAAAAAGTAACTGTAACTAGTCAATTTCTTTTTCAGAGATTAGTTCAGTCTCCCAACTTAAATCCATTGAAAATCTCTGTAGAGCAACACAGTGATCAAGATACTTTATATAAATAGGAAATGCAAGAAAATTAGGGAAAAATACTTTATGACTTTGTTACAAAAAAACTTCATTCTTCCCATTCCCATCCCACCCCCCCCACCCACCCACCCTCCCTCCCTCCACTTCGTATTATCTGAATCCTACTTCACCTGGAAATAAAACTTCATCTTTCTACTGCCACAGCTGCTACTCGTTTATGGATTCCACCTGCCAGCTGGCAGTTTTGAAAAAGCCTGGTTCTGGGATGTGATAGGGCAGAATCAGAAATCACGAAAAAGCCCTTTATAATGTGACTGCAACTCTTCATACAGATGTAGCCTTTGCGAGTGGAATACCCACAGCCAAGGGTACCCTGGATGCCCGGGAACGTTTTCCCACTCAGAAATCAAATTAAATCAAATATATTCATTCTTTTAGAACCAACATTGTCCTCTATTCCTTAATTTTTCACAAGAATGGTTTTCCTCACTTTCAATCAGTTGCGGTCTGTATAATATTCAGATTCATGGTGGCCCACTTAACTATTGGTAATTTTAAAAAACAGCCAAGCTAACCTTTGCTGAGACCTTTGCTGGCCCCTAACTTTTCAAAGATGTGTCTTGCAAAATATTCTGTTGTGTTAGAATATTTTGTCTATGAGAGTTCTGAACCTCCTTCCCCAGGGTGGCAAGAATCCAAACTTTCCCAACTTATCATCGGTAAGTCAGGGACAGCATCAAAGTTCTACTTGCATTGGAAATTATTGTTGTATGTAATTAGAGTCTCAATTCAACCAATGATGGGTGGGGAGAGTGGCAAATAAAAATTATTTGATCTCCAGAAGATTAGGAGATCAGGAACCATTTGGGTGCATATAGAAGGTACAATAAATATCAAGGCTAGATGGTATCTTAAAAGTGATAAACCTCACCAACGCATTTGTGAGAATTACCTATAAATTTTGAAACAAAAAATAGGGTAAACTGACAGGACTTTCGTATCTGTGTGTGTTTTATAAGTAAAGAGTAAAGACAATTTGTAAACATATATCTATCATTTTTAAGAGGAAAATTTATATTTAAACCCAAAATAACGTCACAGTCTCTGATTATTTAAGTGAATATATTTACATTTGTGGGGGGAAAAAACCTCCCTAAATATTCCTTACTTTTTTCAAACTTTATCAGGGACCAGAACAAGTTTGTGGACAGGCGTAACGTATTATAAGAGGTTGGACAAACTCCTTCCAAAAACCACCTCATCCTTTGGAAAGCTCCATTAAAAAGTTCTTCTATTAGCTGACCCTGCTTCCCCCAAGTTCCACACATAATCTAATTCTTCCATGCTGCATAAACTGAAATTTTCACAATACCCCTTCAAGCCACTTTGAACAAGTTTAATCTTTCTGTATGTTTCCTGAGTTTGATTTTCAATATCTGCTAACACTATCAGTCATTTATTTGATATTACCATGAGAATTTGTGTTAATACTAGAGTCTTCTTATTGTACTACTTTTGAGAATCTTTTTTCCTTTCCTCATAACTCTTACCTCTTTTATTCCCCCAAACCAGAGGCAAGAAGTAGAACAAGAAAGAAGGTGGAGCAAAAGCAGGTCTTTTCTGCAAGACTCTGGATATGGACTCGTTTCTTAAAATTATCTCAAGTGACTTCCTCCCTCACCCAGTCAACCTGAAATCTAGGAACTCAAGCTGTATTACAGAATTAAGGGATGATGGGTAATTAAAACTGTAATCCACCTAAACAGATATATGACAGAAACATTAGTCTACTGATATGGGGTTAAGTCTTGTTTCATGACAAAAAGTTATAGAAGGTGCCTCCATGCCTCTGTATTTGTAGAGGATATAGAATTTCCCACTGTGTTCTCCAGTCCTGACTCTACACCCCAAACAACAAATGGGTAGTAAGTAGGCGAAAGAACAGTAAATCCTTTGTTTTTCACTTTAACTCCTGAATTTGTTACCTTTTTGCTTTAGTAGAAACATATCTTTTTTTAGGAGATTTGGGAACTGGCTAACAATTGCTGGCCAGTTCCCAAATCTCCTAAGTTGGCTAACAATTGACAAAAATGTTAGCCAATTCCCAAATCTGCTAAAAAAGATATGTTTCTACTAAAGCAAAGTGTGTTTGTGTAAGCAAGGCAACTTTTTAGGGTCATGAAATCCCTGCTACTAAATGATTTGGGATATATTGGCAATGATGGAAGCTTTTTAAAAAAATTCCTTCATTGCTATGTATTTGACAGGACCCTGGGGAAAAAAACAGGCTTGAATTGAGTTCTTTTCCAGTCGAAAATTACAGACATTTAAACCAAGAAAATCTCACAGAGTTTTTCTAGTCCAAGATCTCTCACAATTAAAGATTTACTTTTGATCTTTGAGTTAGTCGTTCAATCTTCACTGAACTACTAAAAGAAACATTGATAACAACTTCACTGTCTTCCAGAAAGTCCAATCTGTTTTTCTGGATGCAATGTTTAGGAAAAATAAATCCTTATAAGCAATACAGCTAACTCCTTTTCATGTGTGATTGTTCTTTTATTCTACAAATCATCTTCCCTGCAGAACTTGAGACTCACAGTCCTACTTATCTCCTCTACATATTTCTATTCCTAATCCAATTTTGTCTTCTTTCCAGATCAAATATCCTCCTTCTACATATTCACCAATCTGCCCATAAATGCCCCTTTTAAAGTATGAGATTCTGAATTGAAGGACATTTCAAGCCTGTTTGTTTTTCTCTACTTCAAATACACCAGAATTTTCCATAGGTGTATTAAGCATCTATGTATGTGACTATGTATTACCATAACACTTAGCTCGCATACCCACCCATAAACTTAGAGCAAGAGTCTTGGATGTCGGGGCCATCTTCAACATTTTTTGTTGCAGCATTCTGAAATTATATCATCCTAATAGTGACTTCTAAGGA
Organism: Theropithecus gelada; assembly: GCF_003255815.1. Taxonomy (NCBI): domain Eukaryota; kingdom Metazoa; phylum Chordata; class Mammalia; order Primates; family Cercopithecidae; genus Theropithecus; species Theropithecus gelada. Next base: position 161,904,888 of record NC_037670.1, read on the forward strand.
AGAAAAATAGGACTAACATTTTTTAAATGTTGAGAATCACAAATAAATTAAAGAAGCCATTAATGCTAACTGTTAATTTCTTCTCTTGAAATCCAACCTGGTATGCAAATATTAGACTTTTCTTTCCTTGAACTATGTATAAGCTGACAAGCCTCTCTCCGATAGCAAAAACTTGACTTTTTGATTTCATATTCTCCCTTATTTCTAACTCATTCTTTCCATGGAATCTTAGGTAAACCTTTTTTTTTTTTTTCATGGAGGCATCTTCTATATTATGGAAATCTGAACAATTGATAAAAAACATCCTTAAAGGCAATGATGGAAAATGACTTACTTAGAAAACATGTTAATACGTAATTTCTAAAGACCCAGTTCTGGCTGCAGCACTATCATTTGCTATATGAAGCTGCACAGGCTGAATTCACTGCTCTGAGATTCAGTTTATTCATCTAAAATGTCTTATCTGCATTATTCACCTACTTGGCATTGTTTTGAACCCCAACTGAAGCTCAAACATGTCAATACATCATAATGCCAAAGCACTTTTTAATTCTTGAAATTGTTCTTAATAAACAATATAGATTTGAGTTGTTTAAACTGTTATAGAGTGAAAACTATATGTGTATTTCACTAAAGGTTTGAGGAAAAAGATAATTTCAGTATTTCCCACTATCAAAGCCTCCCATTTCAGAAGGCATTTGGCTCAAAATATTGAAATTTCAAAAGTTGGGTGAAAACTTGGATCACTATTTTCTTATTTACATTGATAGGGACCTCCCTTGTGGCTGCCACGCTGGTGGTAGAAGCCAAGGAGTTTTCCATGATTGCCTTTCATGTACATTTACTTGGCTCCCAAATATCTTACAGGCAGAATTTTCTTCTGTAGTTATATTAGATTACACTTAACTCTTATAATATCAAACCACAGCACTTTTTTTATATTGGATGGACAGTAAGACACATTTCTAATAGAATTTTACTTGACAATGACTAAGAATACTGATCAAAATTTATAAGCTTCCAGAAGTATTTTTAATTAAATTACACCTTTTAGTATGTTTTCTTTTCACTAGCTCTTAAATTCATGCTTAAAATTTTTAAAATTGATAACTAATGCCATTCCCCTGGATATTTTAAAAATTCTCAGTTACAAAGCAATGTTTAACAAATCAAAAATCAAGATTTTCGTAAGTTTTTTAAATAAAATCCTGCATTCAACAAAGCCACTAAAAAATTTCTTTTGAAAAATCACAGCATCTAATTTCAGCCCTCTCAAATCACATATTCCTAATCACAACAGCCCTCAGAATGGTCAGGTATCCTCTGTTTAAATGCTACCAGAGGCTGAAAGTTTACAACACTGTGATATCCACTCCACTATTACATATTATTTATACTTCATCTTCTTTATATTTCATCAAAACCCATTGAAAACTGCTTATTTTTCCTATTTCTATCCTGAAAGCTAGAATAAATGAGTCTTAGCTTTCATTTTAATAGTGTTTCTAAGTCTTGTTTTAAAATCTTAGTTTCAGATACATTTTTAGAAATCTACTACGACTCCAATAAAATGGAAATGCAAAATATTATTATCTTCCTACTTATGTTTTCATTGAACAAAATCATTGCTGGCTAATGAGTGGCTGGTACAATAAAGCCTTGGTTGAATTTCCAGCCCATGCTGGACACCTGGGGTTCTCCTGCACTGCACTTATCACATGGGAATTTGTCTTTTCTTCTAGATGCCAGCTTCATGAAATCAAGAGTTTTGTCTATTGCATTCATTGTTATATCCTTAGTATGATGCCTGCGTCAGAGTGACAAACATTTTTCAAATAATGATTAAATACATGCACGTATGACTGATTCATGGACATATGATTACATGCATAACTGAATACAAAAGTAAATAGACTCTGGAGTCTATGCATTATGAAGATACCAATTTTCACATTTCTACTTTAAAATCTATGCTACAAGAGCCTAAGAATTATTTTTTTCTGCTTTCTTTCTGGGACCTGGTCAGTAAATCTCAGTGTCCTGGGAGAGCAGGTTGTCCAAGGGCATGACTCTTTCCTTGGTTCTTATTTCCAGGTTTCTCATTAAGCTGTGAGAAGACAGTGTAAAATCCACAGATAGCCCTCAGAAGTGTCAAATATATAATCTAGTCCTCCAAGTGCCGTCAAAGAGGCATGTGGCTTACATTGTTGAATGTGGACGCAGCAGCCATGGTTGTGTACCCTCATGTGACTAAGACAGATATTTGCTAAACCTGATAGATTTTCAGAATCATGCTTGCCGTAATTCTATAAGATGATCAAGGTCAGTGGACATGTATATGTCCTTTAAGTAAAGGTATACTTGTCCCAGAGGGTAATTTCATTTTGATCTATTTTGAGCATAATATCTGGGGAAGATTTTTGCAGCTGTGTGACAAAATTATTGACAGTAGTAGGCAGAAAGTCCAGGGGCAGGACTGTTGCTATGGCCCAAAAATTAGAGGGACAAGAGATGAAGGATGACTGGGACACAGAAAAGGGTAGGGTCCAAGTCGATCTGAGAGATCTGGCAGAGAAGGGCCTGTAGGACGTCTAATCAGCTGAGTATGAGATTCAGAGTGAAAGGAGTTGAGAGATTCAAAGGTGGTTCAATTAAGATGCAGGCAGAAGCCATTTTATATTAAATAAGTGTTAAAGATTAATCAGAAGGCTAATTTATTAGATGTTTTTCTGCTTCTTTTCCTAAAATGAACATAATTCATTTAAATAGAGCAATTAGTAGTTTTATTTGATGGTTATGATGAGCCCTTTTAACAAAGTCCCATTTTTAAATAGCATCATTGAATAAAATATCATGGTGTTCTCAGTGATTTCATTAGCTACTCCTTCTGGAAGGAAGACAAGCTGCTCAGACCCCATGCTACACTGAAGTTACTACACCTTCCTGGCAGTAGCCTGCCCTAATTAAATATCATTAGGCAACCTACTGAGTGTTAGTGTTACAAACAGCCTTGTAAAGTGGTGTAAGCATCACAGAGGAAAGAACTCTCCTTTACTTGAAATCCAAACGTAGCATAGATAAGTCTTGGGGCTATGGTAGGTTTTATGCTTCAAGGAAGGCAACATAAACAATTACAGGAACTCTTGGTCATGAATTTTATGACACAGGTAATAGAAAATGGCAAGTGCAATTGTAGTAATGCCAAGACAGATCTAAGCCTAGCAATGGTGGAAACAAAAAAAAAAAAAAGGAAATTCTCTGTTTAACCTGTCTTTGCCTATTGGTGTTCATTACACATATACAAATGATCAGCATGCTTTTAAAATGTTTGCTCTTTTCTAAACCTATACAATATACATGAATATAGTATACATACTTGTATGTGTATATAAATAAATGTCTACATATGTGTGTAAATGTATACGCGTATATACATACATGCTTGTGTATGAATGGATGGAGTATTTCTGACATCATGTACAAGCAACAGTATTCATCAGCATTTATTTTTGGGAAGTGGGACACAACACCAGAACAAAGGGATGCCTTGACGGTGGATGTGATACTCATCTGTGGTATTAAAACATTTTATAAAAAGCATGTGCCATTTTTACAACTAAAAAACCCCTAAATATTATTAATAAAATTGACATGTAATAAAAATAAAGATGCTGTGTTATGTTTTTTAAGTCATGAATATTATGAGGGTTCTAGTAAATAAATAAATTTCAGATATTTGTTAGGCAAAGGGACTCTCACGAGGTCCAAATGAAAATGAAGTGATGTTGAGGAGCTCCTAGCGCAGGTAGATCTGCCAAGGTGGCCATTCTGAAAGGATATGGAGCAACAGGTATGTATGGCTTTCCATCAGTCATTACTAATTTCCATCACTGTCCATTTGCCAGCTAAATTCTGTTTCAAAACTTGCATTGGTCTTTGGTTATCACATCTACAGAGGAAACATAAACTCTGAAAGCAAAATTCCTGTCATGGTATTTATTTCATTCTTGGCTTACTAATCTTCTCTCTTATTCTTTATGAAGTCCTTGAATATGACTGTGTTCTATTTTGTTAAATGCACAATATTAAAATATAAGCTTGCAAAGATGACTACCTTTCAGGTTATAGAATGTTGTCTTTTAATAACTCTTCATTTTCCATTCATCTATCAACCTCATCTAAAAATGGAATCTCGAAGCAGTCAGCGCCATGACACAAAGAAACAAACACAGAGGAGTCAGACAAGCTAGCTGCCTCTTCAGTGCTGTCTCAGTAAGCTTTGTAGAAATGATATTTCTATAGGTGCATATTTTTATCTCTGTTAAAGTTATGTGGCTCTTCAGACCAGGACTAGATCACTTACTTTACTACTTCCTGATAGCCTATTAGTAGGGATACAGTATACTTAAGCTGAGATGGAAACTCCTAGACCATAAGGCCTTAGCTCTTTTTAAAGCCCAGGACCAATTTTTAAAACATGCTACAGGAGGTGGTTTAATGTTGAAGCCATTAAAATTTGTGGTTATTCTGCTCACTTTAATTTGGAAATTCCAAGTCCTAGTGGTACTTGCTTTTTTCAAAGCGATATATAAAATATTGGTCTCCATGAATAACACAGGTCTCTAAAGCTTTTTTTTTTTTTTTTTTTTTTTTTTTGGTTTGAAACAATTTCCAAATTCATCAGGAATCTTATAGTACTAACTCATCATTTTCCATACCACAGATTTATGTCTTCAATAGGAGCTATTTAGAAATTGGCCCATAGCCACCTGTACCCTAAATTTTCTCTGGGCTACTTGGAAGTATTTACAGAGAAATGTGAGACAGTAGTTGATGAAAACGGAGTTCTTCATCCCAGCAGTAACAGCTAGATAACTGACTGGCCAAACATTTGGCCCAATCCAGGGAATGGAAGATGCCATTCAAAGCCAGATTCCAGTTTGCTTTAAGGATTATATTTCTGTCATCACATTTCCTTGACAGTCCCACCAACTAAAAGTCCCCCAGCAAAAGCCCTGTGATTAAATTCTCCTGGAGCATATTTTTCCAGCTTCTGGAAACAATCTGCTGCAGTGTCTCCTGTAACATCCAAAGGATAGTTCCATTTCTGAGGCTGATATATGGAAGTTGATTACTCACAACCTAATCCATCCTCCCACCAACAATTTGATTTTGAAATGACTATGGAGAGACTGTGGTAATAAAATCCCCATCCACTGAAAGGCTGTTCCTATTTAATATAGCACATCATAGCCGTACTTTCAAAATGATGATATGTTACCGAAATGTAACTCAGATAAGCAAAATGTCACCATTAGACCTTTAAATTAAATGTAGAGACACTATCATTCATGGTCATATGTAGAAACATTAGGGAAGCACTATGCTGTGTCCAAGGACAAAATGAAAATAAGCTCAGGACACATCAGATTTCACCAAAAACAAAATCCTTGGACGCCCACTTTTATTTGTGACTTACCCCAAGTCAAGTAGATATTCGGACAGAAAGACAGACATTTTCTTTTGATATTTTAGGTATCACAGAGTCCCTAATAGAGGTACCTGTAAGTACCATTTGATCCGTGGCAGGTTTAGATGTTACAATTCTAACTATCCGACAGACATTTCTGGCTAGATTCCCATGGTAGTTTGCACTAAGGACTTTCTGAAAGGGGAAAATAAAGTAGATAAAATAATATATTAGACTACCCCATGCATAGAAAATGGGGTTATCAAGTACGACCTTTGGACCTGACAAATAATAGTTGAAGCATCCTTCTGAATGATCTGGGCATCCCATAAATCTGGCAGTGGAACTCATACAATAAACCTTTGTCCTTGGGTCAAGGATTACTTGGAGTAATAAAAACCAAAAACCTAAAAGAAAGACCTAAAACAGGGCTCCTCTCACCACCGTATCCAACAGTCTATAGTTATTAGCCTTTGTGCAACATCCCAATGACTGTTTTCTACTTCAGTGACATATGTTGACATATGTTGCTACTTTTGCTTTTGCTTTTGTTTTTTTTCAAGTCAATTAGGGTGCTTTCTATTATCACTCAACAAAGTTTAGAAGTAAACATTGTTAGAGTGCTCCATTTCCTGTAACCACAGTTCCCACACATGATTATCTCCTCTGCAATTTAAACAGCACTTAAAATTGAGTGGTTCTGCAGACTAGCTGTGGGCCTCTGTTTAATCCTTTGCTCATCTTCTATTGCAGCAAAAGGCAAAGATGGCTACACATAGGCAGTACGGAGCTGTACAGACAGCCCAAGCTGAACCAGTCCTGCATGGCTATTGGCTACAGCCCAGCAGCCTGGGCTGACCCCTGGGTTACCTCTCTGAGGTACCTCCAAGCACAGACATCTCCCATGCCACCTCACCATTCCTCAGAAATATAGCACACAAGTTGACATTATCCATGTGGCACTTCCCAGCTCCTATATAATGAAACGGAGGGTTGGGGGGTGGTGGGGACATGCAGAGAGAGTCACTAAATAGTCTTGATATATTTAGTCTTGGAAATGGAAGTGGTTTTACAGTTATATTTCTGCAGGACATTCAGAGGGTTTTAGAAGGCCTTCAGACAATCTTGTGGTCTTCCAAGACTGAATGTAAAGAGAAGAGATAATATATTTTTTTAAAGTTAATGGGTAGTTACAGTAGAATTGTATGGTACAGGGAAAAAAAAAATCAATGCATGGGAGAGGATGGAGCAGTGCCGTTTATACGAACATCCTTTGAATCTTTAAAATAAATTATACAGGTGAACACAGAAGTTCATGCTACTTGCTGGAAGCAATAAGGATCAAATTTTGTGGAACTCGTACTGTATTCCACAAATCTCCAGGTATCCTGCCTCCTTCTCAATGGGCTATCATGTTCTGTTGTACATCTTGGTAGCCCTTAAAAACGAGTGGCATGGTCTCAGGTAGATTCTTGCAGGAGAGAGACAGATATATGAATTCCATCAGCTTCTTCCAGGGGAGCTGCCCGATCGCAGGGAGGGCAGATGTGATACGCTTGCTCACGTTCTCTTTGCCTGAATACCAGGGTCAAACAGCAGTTTCCAGGTCCTCATGGCCAATGACCTTATAGTTCTGACGGCTTTCTAGGTAAGCAGCCAAGTCTGGGTCCCCAGCCTGCTGTGCTCTCTCTTGAGGTGTCTTACCCTATACGTAAATAATGGAAAGAGAGAGAGAGAGAGAGAGAGAGAGAGAGAGAGAGAGAGAAACAAGTACTAGTTATGAAATACAAAAACAAAACAAAACAAAACAAAAACCACAGAAACAGAGCTACCCAAAGATACTTGCTAGTAAGGATCCTTTCACGTTTGGTGTTTTAGAATTTACAAGACACTTTCAAATCTGTTGTTTTATATAAGCATTAAATTGAACATGTGCGATTGGTAAATTAAAGGGAAAGAGTTTATCACTTTTGATGGGTGGGGTTTATACTAGGGAAACAGAAGTTCACAGAGGTTAACGGTACACAGGAGGAAACAGTGGCGTAAAGTGAGTTTTGAAACCCAGAGCCTTTCTGGAAGATAGGGAGATAGAAATTACTGAATTTAAAAAACACGGAGACAGGCATTTAGATTTCTAGTTTAAGACTCTTTCTATTATTCTAAACTTGGGAAATGAACATGTAGAAACTAAAAGGAAGGGATAGTCATAAAACATTTGAAAGGTTTCTTTGTTGGTTTCAGACTTCAGTGAAGTTCTCCCCAATTTACAGCTATTTCATCTCTCTGAAAACTAAGCTAGTTTCTCAATACAAAAGAGGTAGATATCGATTAAAGAAATCTTAGAAAACTTGAAAACCACAAAGAAGACAAGGAATATCCCTAATCATTCCACCAAACTAAGATAACCACTACTAACCTTCCATTGATAACTAGCTTTTGTCTTTTATACGCCTCTATACATATTTTTATTTTAAAAAAACCACAATTCATTTATGCACTGTTTTACAAACTTTCTTAGTAATACATCATAAATTTTTGTCATTAATTTTTTACATCAACATTTTAAATGGTCATATAATTTCTTACAGACTACTATAATGCCTTTTGTACATTTGTATAGACACATATACACACACATTTGTATATATATTGATTTTTTTAATGAGAAGTCATTAAATGAGTCATTAAATTTTTTTAATGAGAAATCATTGAATAAGAAGTCAGCAGTAAAGGGAGAAAGGGTGTCCATTCCTTTGATCGCCTGTAGGAATTACTTAGCATCACTCAAAATTTCTAATTTTTGTTCAATATATAGTTTTAGCTATTTAAAATGTTAAGTTCCAAAGGAAGGGTAGAGGCATGATCGTTGCACCAAAGAAATAGCTCCATGTACAAATGCATACAAGTTTTATAAATATTATCACAGACTTCTCAGCTTTCATCTCAGCTATCCCCACAGATACGGGTGACCTCAATCCAACTGGCTCTACATAGCCTACTGGGGATAGGATAAAAGGGAAGTAACAATGGCTCTAGAATCTGCCTAAAATTTTACTTATTTACTTGAGATTTAGCAGTTAACCACCAGTTTGAAGTTCCTATGATAATTTTTATTTAACTTGTTTGCAGCCTTAGTAGATAATCGTGTCTTTACTTCCATAATAATGAGGTTGGAATTTCCAGGTTTCAAATATTCAGAGAGGTGGCTGAGGTGGGCCTTTGAGTTGATTTCTAAGGAACTGATCTCTAATAGGAGAAATTCTCAGGATGCTGCTTCTCTCCAAAAAATTCCAGGAGAAGTTTCAGTTGTAATTATCACAGTCAACTTCAACCTGGCGTCAAGTTACAGAATGGCAAAATTTAAAAAACCTCAAAAAGTAATGAAGTATAGCTACATTATTTCATGTAGTAAGATCTCTAGAGTATAATGTTGAGTAAAAGTTGTATGATATCATGTATGTATGACTTCATGTAGTTAAAAACAGTGAGAGAGGAAAACAGGCATATCTACATGTGAAGAGGGATCATTAAAAGTTTAATTATATCTAGGTCCAGGTTGTGGGGTTTCCAGCAATTTTTGGCTTTTTGGAGCATATCTTCCTACATTACTAGTTTTCTATGTGAGGGGTTTATAATTATAAAAACAAGCTATTTCTTTAAAAAAAAAACAGACATATACACAACACAAAATAGAAACAAGTTTCCATGAACATTGAGTGCTTTATCTGATTCAGAAACTTAGAAAGATAAAAAAGAAGACCTGCTCAAGAGCCAGGTCTCCTGACTCCTGTTCAGTCTGACCTTCTTTTTCATGGCTTCTCTCTGTCTTTAAAATGATCTGAGTTGAGTGTAGGACCAGCCTTTGTGTGGTAAAGAGGCAGTTGCCGTGCTGTGGTCTGAGTGGCTCCGGCAAGACCAACCCTACCCCATAACCTGGCTCCATTAATCCTGACTACAAGTCATCTATTTCTCAATCAGGTTAAACATCCAAACATCTGAGTGCAAATAACATCTGGGAAGAATATCACATTGAGAAATTATTACTTTTAGTAGCAAAAACTGCAATAACTGTTGCACCAACCTAATTATCTGCCATTTGAAATAGTGTACCCAGTTAGCTAGCCAGACAGGTAACAGACCACTAGAAACCAGGACACAACTCAAGTGTGTTTGATATGCCTAGGCAGCCAGGGATTTCAGTCAGAGACCAAGGGTGCTCATGGGCTGCCAGGGAAGTAGAGACTTCTATGCAATACAACTGGCTCAGAAAGGAAAGAGGTTCACTTGGGAGGCAAAGTTATTTCATAAAGTGAACTGCAGATTGAGGAGGCCCCAGAGAAAAAATTACACATAGGCAGATTCTTATCACTTACATAAATCTAATGGAGCTTAAGCCATTAATTAGGTTTCTAAGTAATCTGTCTATGTGCCATGGTTACAATCATGGGCCCCAAACCTGAGCTACTCGGTACCTGCGTAATGAAGGCCTCAACTATATACTAAGATTCTTCTCTGTCAGTTTCTATAGTTAAGTGGTTCATTATTTCCTGGAGTCTACTGAGAGTGTTCTAAAACTCTCAGAGCTTATCAGAATCCTCTATGGCAAGCTTGTCCAAACCGCAGCCTGCAAGCCATATGCGGCCCACGATGACTTTGAATGAGGCTTAACACAAATTTGTAAACTTTCTGAAACATCACAAGATTTTTTTTGCAATTTTTTTTTTTTTTCAGCTCATCAGCTATTGCTAGTGTTGGTGTATTTCATGTGTGGCCCAAGACAATTCTTCTTTTTCCAATGTGTCCCAGGGAAGCCAAAAGACTGGACACCCCTGCTCTATGGGGTTGATCTTCTATGTAAACTAACTCCTCTCTCTCTCTCTCTCTCTCTCTCTCTCTTCTATCTTATAGGCTGAGCCCTGGGTCAACTCTACTAAGCTACAACTCTTCCTTTCCTCTATCTTTCAACCCTTTCTCTTGGGTGCTCTCTGTAAACTGAAACAACTTGTGGTGCAGTCTGTTCTCAGTTCTTCTGAACAGAATTTCCCCTGAGGCCTCATCTCTGCCAGCTGATGCTATCAAGGTTGGCACACATGTCACATTACCCATTTCTGGCCTCACTGCCCTCTTATTAAGACAGTTATAAGAAAGTGGACACTGAAGTTCAGATTTACGTAACTTTTGCTGTGGAGAAACCAACCACATTTCTAGCCAAGTGCCACAGGAATCACTGTACCTCAGTCAAACAGATTCCATAAACAAACCAATTTTGTTATGTGGCTAGTGTGTTCTGGCACCAAATGAGAACCACCAACCTGCTGAAACAACACTGGACTGGCGTCAAAAGAGCTCAATTTAATTTAAGGCTCAGCTACTGGTCCAAAGGTATGTGTAACTTTCTCTAGGCTTTTAGCTCCTATAGCTATAAATGACAGTAATTCCCATGCTATCTAATTTCTGAGGTTAACTTTTAGAGAATATTAGAAAACAAATGGAAAGAAATTTTTTTAAATGAAGAACTACATAAACATACCAGATTTAAGACTGTAACCATCTCAAAGCCAGAGCCCACCGTCCTGGGAGCTGGGAAATAATCCCTTTGGCACCCATATAAGGGGCCATATAAATCATAGAATTTAAACCACGCTGGAGTAAGTACTGAAGGAAAACCCCAAAGGGGCTTCTCAGTAGTCAGGCCAAAGTCTTTGAACATGGTCCTGACCCCTCTCCTTGGGCTTCAGACCTCAACTCCCACGACTTGGCTGCTAGCGTTCAGTAGGACAACCCCAATGTCCCAAGGCCAACGTGTTCAGAGGTTTATAAAGCCCCATAGGCAAGCACACGCCCTCCCTTTGTGCTTATACATTTAAATCACAGTTTCTCTAAATGAAGCACTCTATTTTTTCCTCCTTTTTCCAAAGCCCCAGGCACTTCCATAAGCACAGAAAGGATGTCCGTGCTATGGTCACAAGCAAAGGCAACAGTGCCTGCGATCTCGCCCAGTGGGAGGATGTTTGCACTCACTCATCGAGTTACCTTGGAGTCCGTCTTTCTCAGAGATGCTCCTGCATCCACCAGAAGCTGGCACACAGCCCGGTTCCGCTGGCAGGCAGCCTTGTGCAGTGCAGTCTCACCCCTAAATCAAAGAGGAAATGGAAAACCACCCATAAAGGGGTTGGAGGCAGCAGGGAATGGGGTGAGGGGAGCTGATGTCGGGGTGCTCCTCAGCCTCCTTCCCTATAGGCTGCTGAGATCTTGGCTGTAGGATACATTCTGGGGAGATGGGAAAGGGGATTTCTAAAAATTCATTGAGCTAGTCATCACCTGATCATAATATCTGACTCCAGCCCCCTTTCCAAACAGTGCTGATTAACTAGGTTTAGTAATTTTTTAAAGAAGCTACTACCATTTGATTTAGGTGATCGTCAATGCAGTATTAAACAGACTAATTGTCTAGATGTATCTGAACACTGAAGACATTCTCTCTGTGCATACATTTGAGTGGAGTGAGAAAGGCACTGGGTGAAAGAACAGGGAGCAGCGTGGAGCGCCTCTGGCCCTTCAGGCACAGCACACGGCCCTTGGTTGATGGTCACTCGGCCTACAGTGGAGTATCTCCTGAGAACCCAAGTTCAAAACGCCAGGCCAACACCCACTCTGCTCTATCCACTTTAGATTCTGTGTGAGTGGCAGGTGGAAGGAGCGGGCAGCCACAGAGGATATCTGAGAGGCACAGTGAGACTCTGGGAGAGTTTGAGAGCCAGGGCTCTCCCCAGGAGGCAGCAGGCTTGAGGCCAGCCACTCAGTGTGGGAAGGGGCAAGGGAAACTGGCTATTTCCCCATCACTGACAGGCTCTATAGGGAGGAGGGTATTCCTATCCTGAGCCCAAAGGCACCAAGATGCTTAATGCCAAAGTATTTCAGGAAAAATCAATAGCAGCCTTTAGACAAGGCAAAAAGGGGTAAGTAATGGCACCACTTACAATCTTGCAAATAGGATGTGCTGGCATGTGGACCAGCTCTATAGAGTGATACACAGCTTCTTCCACAGCCCTACTGCTTTTCATTCGTCCTCCATTCTATTCATTTCTACTTCTCCTCCTTCCCACGTGCTTAGCTACTCACCACCTCATTCCTCTCCACACCAATTCATCTTTATACCTTTTCAAATATGGCTTTCAGGATTAGTTGTACAGCCTAACTTTGTTCCTGTTTGGGGAGGAGTAACTATTTTGCTGCTTTAGAAATAAGGTTGAAAACAAACATTATCATCAGTTTAGACACCATCCCAGAGCTGATGACTTTTTCAATCAGCATCCCTTCTGTGAACCATAGAAGACAGAAGATAGGGTGACTATGTTCTTAGTTCTTCAGTGGTGGTTCATAACTTGTGCTGTTCTAGACTAACAGAGAGAAGTTATGTCACTACATGTGCATAATGCCTCAGGGCAGTAGGGTCCCATTTTCTCAGAAACTCCAGCTGAGAAAGAACAAATGTGATGGGTACATTAAAAGGTAAGTGTAATTATTTAGACTTCTCAGCATTCCAAGATGCACCAGTGCAGAAGTACATTGCTTGAAGCAAGCTCTAAATGATGATTAGCACTGACTATGGAGGCAAGCATTATGACAATTGTCATCAGTTTCTATTGTGTAATTTTTTATTTAGGCAATTAGCCCTGCACAGTTATGAACAAAGTTGAAAGTGGACTTTGAATTAATTAAATTAAAATTACCTACAATATGCCCTATAGATTACATTCTTCTCCCAGATATGTTCTGAAGAAAATAACCTAGACTATGTAATAAAAGGCAACACTCACGTTTCACTGTCTGCCATATCCAATAACTCGGAAGGTCCTAAATAAGAAGAAAGCAAGATGACCATCAAAAAATAAGCTCAAAAACTAAATATTAACAGAAAATCTATAGTCACAAAATGAAAATGCCTTAGAAGGCTAAATTTGGGGATAGGAATAATAAGACAAAAACAAAAATAAAAGGATCCCTCTACCTCCTCATTACCAAACTCCCAGTCTCCATGAACCAATATGTACAGAATGGTAGATACAAAAGAATGGTGTGGTCTCTGCTGTCAAGAAGCTTTCAATCAAGTTTACGAAATAAAACTGGAATAGAATAACTGAAAAATAATTAAGTGGCTAACTAGGGAGAAAGGGGCAGATCAGGTGGGGTTTAGGAATCAGGGCCATTTCTCATTCTCAAACAAGTTGCTTGGGATGGCATCTTATGAAGCATAATATTAAGGCTGTAAGACATTATATATATATCATCTAGGGTACAATTCCACTTGTTATAAAATTTCCCTTCTCAGACCAGAAAGAAATACTATGCATATACATCAAATGACTATAGATGCATCCTTAGGAATGGAAATAAATTCTGTGAATTTCCCTTTCACAATGTTTTATGTGTTCACGAATTAATCCATTCAGTCTACAAACACTGCCTGGAATGTCCACCTTTCTAGCTCTGTACCACTGCTTCTCTCCCTGCCATCTCTTGCCCTCTTCAGCCTGTGGGTATCAGTTGAGACTTTTTCCCCCATAAAGCCCTTTGCGATCCCACTTCAAACAGCTTATTAAACACCTGCCTATACAATCCCTCACTTTATGTACTGACCCTATTTCCTACAGTTGAATGGGTAATGGGATTTATCATACAAGTGGGGACCACCCCAGGCAAGGGGGGATATATGATCATGTTACTGATCATGACACTTAACAAACTACTTTAAAATAACCTACTGATTTATCTCTCCCTATAACTAGACTCCAGAAAACCCCTTAAAGTTTTGGCCCATGCTTTGTCTAGCATTGTGTCATTCCTTGGTGCCTACTATAGAGCCTGGAGATAAGTAGATGCTTAAATATTCCATTGAATGGATGAATAAATATGCTTGTAAGTGTCGGGTATTGAGTATTTTAGTCTTTAGAAAGATGATCCTGGGGATTTGCTCTCTTTATTGGTGGATATCATTATTACTAAAAATTAACTTGTTGTGCATAGTAAGAAGGGGTGGAAGAGCTTATCACTCTCACCATGAAAGTCATTGGCCAAGGACAATATAACAGAGATGTTATGGGATTTCATAATTCTCCTGGTCATCCAAATCATCTTGACCTCTTCTTTTTCATACCTGCTATTCACTGGGACCAGGTGAATCTTCTCTTACAAAGTCTCTCCTATTTGTCTTTTCTGTTTGTCCTATTTGACAAATAGACTTCCTAACAGGTATCTACCTGGAACATTATTAGCATGCAGAAGTAGTTACTAAGAAAGATAAGAAGGTCTTACATCATCTAGATTTCTAGGTTTCCAATACATCATATCTCCTGCTTACTTCCAAGTATTTAAACACTGGAGCTCACAGTCCTTCATCTGGAACTACATTTCCTCAATTTGTTCCCAGGGTTCCATTTTCTTTTTTCACAAAAGCTAAAGTGGTAACTGCACACTCAATCATGTATTTCTCAGGCTTTACCAGCTCTCCTTACCCAGAATAGCCACCTGTCTAAATCTGACATGTTCTTCAAAGGCTAGTCTGTGACAAGGTCCTCTCAAAAGATGACCTTTTACAGAGGGAATGTATTCTTTCTCTCAACTTCCAAAGCACTTATTTGGTTCTACCCTCATACTATGTATTCACTTTTTGAATACATGCCTTCCATAAACAAATTTTTCTATATCTGTTGAATATAAGAACACCTCAGTTGTTTTTTGTATCCTTCTAGCACCTACCCTATATTAAGGAAACAACAAATATTTAACTCATGGCTCTTTGTTCCTTGGTCCTGTGATTCTAAAAAAACATGAATAATGATCCTCATCCTCCCACACACATCCCAAAAGTGCAGAGCAGGACAGGACAGTGACCAGGGGTGAGGTTTCTCGAGCCATCCCTTCTTGGTTAAAAATCCCAGCTCTACTACAGACTAGGTCTTGGCCAAGTCTAATTAATCTCTCAGCCCTTGGTTATCACACATGTAAAATCAAATTAATAATAATATTTATCTCACAGGGTTGTTGTGAGAGTTCAAGAGGGCTGGGCATGGTGGCTCACACCTGTTATCCCAGCACTTTGGGACGCCAAGGTGGGTGGATCATTTGAGGTCAGGAGTTTGAGACCAGCCTGACCAACATGGTGAAACCCTGTCTCTACTGAAAATACAATAATTAGCCCGGCATGGTGGTGTGCACCTGTAATCCTAGCTACTCAGGCTGAGGCAGGAGAATCGCTTGATCCCGGGAGGCGGAGATTGCAGTGAGCTGAGAATGCGCCACTGCACTCCCACCTGGGCAACATCTCAAAAAATAAAAAATAAAAAAAGAGAAGAATCAATACACATAGTGTGTTTGAAACAGTGCCTGGCACACCACAGGTACTGCTTCAACTTTAAATAGCATGAAGTGTCCTATTCTCTGTCCTGATACAGGTCACACTATGTCAAGATATGGGATCCTCACTGAAGGAAGGTGGTATGAAAGGGTTGTTTTACTCCCACTTACATGTGAAGCCACTTGTTGACTCAAATTCTATGTCCTGAGCACTAAGCACCTCAGGCCTATTTAGCTGCCAAGAGGGCACTCTTTACAACGTCAGCAAGGGGCTTAAGTGTCCAATGGTCCTCTTAAAGAGTGCCTGTCACCTTCAGAGAACATTCTAAGCTGCTCCTCTTGAAAGAAATTCCATGAATATGAGCAGCCTAGACTCATCAGTAGCTCTGTTCCCATTGGTACTGCTAATTGCACAACTATTTAGGCAACAGAGGCCTTGTTTGCTTTTCTCCTTCATTCAGCACTGTCATTCAGTGCTCTCAGAGCCTTGTCACGGTGAGTCCACAGTCATCCAGGGTGTAAGGCTCTATGGAAGTGAGGGGATCCTCAAGCATTTTAATTGGGCTAGCACAGCAATACTTTGACAATATGAAGGTGGGGACAAGGGAAAAAGCTGTTCTTCACAATTTGTGACCAGAATCACTACAAATGCAGCCAACCCAGAATTATTCCAGAGCTGATTACCCAGTCTGTGAGTCAGGCATGCCCGCGGCTACCCATCACTCTCCCTCCCTCTGCACCCTTTCATCCTCTGCAGCTGACAGAGGTGAGAGGCAGAGGCACTAATACCAAGGTAAGAAACTTTTGCTCTTAATTAATATCTTAAAAAAAAAAAAAAAAAAAAAAAAACGCCAATTAAAGATTTGGGGAATGGCTCTCAAATAATCAATTTAATTCACTTCATCTTTCCTTATTCTCCCATCAACATAGATGATCACAAAATAGCAGAACGTTTTGAACACTGGACAAGAAGAGGCAAAAGTAGCAACCAGCTGACTACAGAAGGGAATGGGCAGCTATTTTTAACAGCACAGGTACGTTTTCTAATCACTCGTGGCCTCCTTTAAGATGGCTGTTTGCATAATGCTAGCAAGGAAGGACTTACAGAGAGTGGATGCCAGGAGAGGCCTAAGACAAGGCTGTTCTCCTCCTTATTTGAACCTGCATTGCCCAATGGTGAGCTATGCTTTAACTGGAAAATGTGGAGTTTAAGTGTACCCTGTGACTTTTAGTGTAGAAACAATAACAGCTATGATTTTTGAAAAGTTAATTTGAGTCTCACTAATAAAGGAAAGGAGACGAAAGGAGAAAAACAAGAGAGAAAAAAAATAAAGACTAGTCAGGCATGGTGGTTCACGTCTGTAATCCCAGCACTTTGGGACGGCCAGGTGGGAGGACTGTTTGAGTCTAGGAATTCAAGACCAGCCTAGGTAACATAGCGAGACCGCAGCTCTAAAAAAAAAAAGAAAAAAAAAAAAATTAGCTGGGCGTGGTGGTACATGCCTGTAGTCCTAGCTGTTCCAGAGGCTAAGGAGGGAAGATTGCTTGAGCCCAGGAGATCAAAGTTACAGTGAGTCATGACTGGACCACTGCACTCCAACCTGGGTGACAGGGCGAGATCCTGTCTCAAAAAAATAAAAATAAAGACAACTGAATTCCTTCAATGTACATGAATGGGCAACATTTGAGTTTGGGGCTTGTTTTATATACACATACATTCTGATTGCGGACACTATGCCATCTCCCCTAAGGAATTTCAAGGGAGACCATCAAGTTGTCAGCAGAGAATTCACTGTTGTTTCCTCAATAGAAAAGGAAATCTCAGGTCCCCGTCTCTTCCAGGGTTTACTGAAATGTCCCCCCTTC
Organism: Theropithecus gelada; assembly: GCF_003255815.1. Lineage (NCBI taxonomy): Eukaryota > Metazoa > Chordata > Mammalia > Primates > Cercopithecidae > Theropithecus > Theropithecus gelada. The sequence goes on from NC_037670.1 coordinate 161,922,580, forward strand.
ATCCTTTGGCTGACCTGAATCAGAAAAAAATACTGTAAAATCCCTTTTGAGGAGATATGGGTGCAGATTTCTCCATGAAAATTTCAGATGAAAACGGCCACTGCTCTTCCAGAACCCTAGACCAGTTGTCACCTGAACTCTGCTTATGACATTCACATTGCACTACCCTGCATTGTGGTTGTTTATCCATGTTTCATTTCCCTTGCTGGTATTAGGAATATGGAGGACACAAACCATCTCTCACGTATGGATGAATTTTGCCAAGTAACCTAACTTCACTATGCTTCAGTTTTCAACACTTGTCAAATGGAGATGAGAGCTTACTGTATAGGGTTGTAAAAATTAAATATGATAATGCATTTAGAACATTTAGAACAATAGAGGTTAACAGTGATTGTTACAGAAACTTTTTTTTCCTCACAAGTGCCTGGGACAGAATTAAAATGTATTAATAAATGAATGAATAAAAGACATTTTAAAATCATTTTGGATCCCAGCCAATATCACTTTAAGAGAAAGATTCACAATTGAAACATGGATTCAAAAGACTGTGCTATATGGGAAATGGTCTGAAAATTAAGGGAAAGAAAATTCTGTTAAGTGGACATACACATCAGTATTCAGGAGACGCCCAGGGAATGCGAAAGGAAGCAAAACTTCACAAATCTTTCAAAATGAGAAAGTGAACATCATGTTAAGTAGCCAGGCCTTCCAAATTATAATGTTGTTGCCCAGTATTCATTCCATAGGCTCTTCTGTTGGATACCCCAGCTCCCGCTGATGTGACTTTGTCATCAATATTATATCTGTATTATATATGACGTGCCTTTTGTCACATGCATCCTTTAATTTGCTTCCCACACCAATGCCTCCAAATCCCCTTTGCTATTCCTTCCACTTCCCATGGCCTCTCTCTGGGCCCTCATTTCCCATTAGTCTCCCTGACGCTGCCAGCAGACCATTCCAAATCCTCCCCTGCCACAGGACAAAAGCTGCACAGATGTGGGGAGAGCTGGCACTGGGAATGCTAACAGCACTGTCATCCTGTCCCAGCAGGATGGTGGTCGGTTCTCTCTGGGACCAGAAGCAGAAAAAGGGGGGTTAAAAAAAAGAGAAAAGAAAGACTGAAGACAGAAAAAGAGGGAAGACAAAATAACCCATTGAAATCAAAAAGGAAATGCATGAGTGAGATTTCTATCAGGAAAACCAGTAGGAGGCAATGGGGTAGGCGTGGGGAGAATAAAAACAAAAGAGCAGAGTGTGCAGGGTGGTGAAGGAAAGAAACAACACAAAAGTCCCTTGGAGGGGCAAATGAGGGGGAGGGAGTGGGCAGAAAATATGGTTGAAAGGAGCTGAAAAGCGGGAAGCACTGAGAGGAATCTCAGCTGGAATCCCTGCATCCTTAGTCTCTCTCCCAGTCTCTGTGGAATTGTTAACTCTTCCTCCCCGAGTCTCTTTTCAACTCTCTAAATGTCCAAACTCCAGTTTTTCATAAAGGAAAGCAGCATGCTGTATAGATGAGAGAAGACATCCAAAGGAAGAAGATGCAAGCTGAGAAAAATTCAAGCCTCCCATGGCGCTTTCAGAACATACCGCACATCTCATGTGGCACAGCCCCCAGCCTGCTTTAAAAGAGCCCATAGAAGAGAAATCAGTTGCTGCTTGTTGTGTCTGGGAGAATAACTAATCTCAGGACTCTTGTTCAGGTGTCCTCTTGATGATGGCGGCCCACACTCCTGACCAGAGCCAATGAAGAAGAGGGCAGAGCAGAGGGGAGAGGGGCTCAGGAGTAAGGCTGCAGGAAGCAAACGAAGTGTCAACTCAAGAGCCACAAACAACATCAGCTGTGCACCTGGAAAAGAGCCTGTGAATCCTTCAGAGCTGCTATTACTAACGTCATCATTACAGTCAAGTCTTTGAACAATTTTTCAGATTTATGTCATATGAAACCATGGGACAGACATAAACCAAATTGTGAAAAATAAGTCAATGAACAACAAAGGCTTTAAAAGATTTGCAATATTCAACAACCAGGAGGAATGTCTTTCTTGATCTTTGGCATAATGTAAAACTTTTATTATTTATTTATTTATTTTTATTTACATGAATTCAAACTGATCAGACTTACCTACTGCAAATCTGATGCTAATTTAAAAATACAATGCCATAGTCTGGTATAGATCTCTAATTCCCAGACTTACTGAGGCTTCTTGGGAAGGCTGTTTTCTTTGTCAGGTCAGGGTATTCCAGAGTTATCATCATTACTAAGTTAGCAGAGACTATTTCAATCAACAGAGATCACCTTAAGAAGGTGATTACAGAATTGAAAAGGTATTGACAGGTTTCTGTGTAGTTGTGCCTGACTTCAAGAACACTACAATTTAAAGGAGTTTCGATCATCAAAAAGAGAGGAGTGGTTTTGCTATGATGGTTTTCAATAAAATGCAAAGGTTAATATAAACTAAATTAGCAACTAAAGATATTAAAAAACAAACAAAACAACAGTTGAGCTGAAGTGTTTAGCTCTTGTGGAATTAGGTGAATTAGGCTATATCAAATGACTTTACATCCACATTTCTGAATAAATAAAAAAGTTAAGATAGACATGGAAAATGAAATTGACAATGTCTATCAAGGTTGATAAAAACTAATTTCAATAAGAATCAATTGCATTTGAGTCTCCATATTCAGCTATAGTAGTAAAGTGTTAAAAATTGCCATCCATCAAAAATGCAGTGACCCTTGGACTGAACATCATAATAACATTTTATTTGCAAACAAAAGAGATGGATTGTGCTCTCCCATCTCTACAGTCTTTCTCCCTGTGCGATTAGAGATCCTGGTGAGGCAGGAAGGGTATAGGATGCCTTCTGAGACCTCAGGAATTATTTGCCTAGAAGTGAAGTTAGGATGATTACTGTGAATATTGTGTTTCTTCTAGTGAGCATAAATATTAAGCTGATTAATTTATAACATCTAACCAAATCATTGGAAGACTAAGCACTCCCACCCCTCAAAAAAGACTGAATTCCTTTGTGTCCTTCCACTTGGGTGGAGTGGTATTGTGTGACTCAGTCTTTGCAAAAGTCACTGCGGGTTGATGAGAAACAGATTTGTGTTGGAAGGTTAGGTTTTGATCAAAGCCCTCAGAGACTAACGTGCCAGATGAATTGATGCCAGGCAAAGTAGGTGTGCACTGATCTACATTTGGGGTTAGAAACTCCATGTCCTGTGAGCTTGGATGAACAGTGCTTTCAAAAGCCCTATTTTTGGAGGCAGGGGAAAGAGAGGAAATAGAGGAAGTGAAAAGCTACTGTGTCAGGGTGATATCATCCCAGGACTCATCACTCATGTCCCAGAGGCGGCTCAGATGAGGAGCCCTGCTGTTTTCATTTTTAGTATAATCATATTTCAAATATTGCATGGGCTATACTTATGCTAAAACCTTCATTATTGTTACCATTTTTTTTTTTTCTTCAAGAAACAGAGTCTGGTTCAGCTGCCCAGGCTGGAGTGCAGTGGTGCAATTCTAGCTCACTCAGCCTTCACCTTCTGGGCTCAAGCAATCCTTCCGCCTCAGCCTCAAGTAGCTGCGACTATGGGCCCACCATGCCTGGCCATCTTGTATTTTTATTTATGAAACCTGGGTTCTTAGGACCCAGAACCAAAGTCAAATAGAAAAATGAAGCTCTAAGGGATTCCAGGTGAGTCAGAAGTTCAGAACATTGCTCACTTTAAACTGCAGAGACTAGGACATAAGAGAGTGTGGTAGATTAAATATCTTCATGAATTATTCACAGCTCTGGCCATCAAACAGTGGAATCTGTTTCCCAACCTTTTAAATCTGGGCTGGCCCTGTGACTTGTTTTAGCCAACAGTATACAGTAGAGAGCAACCAGAACTTCCCAACTTAGCTTCAGGACATCTGGCAGCTTCCGCTCTCACCCCTGGGAACCCCAGCACTACCATGCTGTGAAGAATCTTGGGAAAAAAAAGACCAGGTGTTGAGAAAGGCTTAGGTGTCCTGGCCTTCCACAGCCATCCCAGCTGAAAGCCCCAAACATGTGAGAGTCCATCTTCAATAAAGCCTCATCCAAAAAAGGAGCTGACTGCAGCCTCCTAAATGAGACCAAGTGAGACAGTGGATACAGAGAGGATCCTAGGACTAGGGGAGGAAATACTGCTTCTTGAGGAAAGATGAAAAGATGGGTGGGGGGATGTGGAGAGAGAGATTCCTGGATTGTGTTGTCACTCAAATAGATGGCCAGTGTCTCACCTAACTCCAGAGAAAGGGTAGGTGGGCACCAAAAGTCTTAAGGTATCCAAGCAAGCATTCAATCTCTTGGGTAAAGGGTATACTAAAGAGAGTAGATTGGAAGTGATCAACAAGACAGCAACTAGGAGAACTTTAAACCTGAGCTAAAGAAAAATAAAGTGACAGTATACATCTAACCCTCACCTGAGCTTTGTGCAGTAGAAATCCTGAGATATTTTCTTATTCAGGGAAAAAGAATATAGTAGCACTGTGGCTTCACTCTTGCCCAGAAAGAAATACTTTTAACTGCAAGAGATTGAATAGCCAGGGAAATAGGAGATGGAATGATACAAGCCCCAGACTTAGCACCAAAAATACATCCTACCTACCTAGGCTTTCCAGGGCAGACGGGTTTGGGATTATCCAACCCAGCCTACAAGGAGTAAAGAAATTCTGTCATCACAGCCCTTCTGTTTTCCTGGGTCTTTCCTTTTTCCAACCCACCCTTTCCACCGTATTTCAGAGCAAGGGTTCAAGCAGAATCTCAACAGTGAGAAGGTGCTGAAGACAAAGCAAGGGGTGTCTAACGTGATTGATAGTTTGGTATCTACCTTGCAAGGACCTTGTGAAGATCAAATGATGGGATGCGTCTACTATAAACAATTGGCAAATATGTGCTTGACAAATGGTAGCTACGTTATCTATCTGTGGCTTTACCATAGGACTTAAAACAGCTCCACATATCTGTTTTAAATTTAATTATACACATGATCTTATTTTTTCTTTAGCCTGCAATTACTTGAAAACAGTGACTGTATTTTATTTTTGTGTGTGTACCATCTATAACAGGCAGCTCCTGTTAGGCACTACACAAATATTTGTTAAATGAATGAATCAATGAATGGAATAAGACATACTTGCTGAATTGCCAAAAAAAAAAAAAAAAAAAAAGGAGCAAAAAGGATGTGAATGTTTACGAGTATGCTTACTGTCTACAGGCTGAATTTGGGTGCAAAAGGAGTCAGCCATAGGCTGACTGTCAGGGCTCAAAGAAACTTTTCCAATCTCTCTGTATACCAAGGTCCAGCAGAATTAGACTGTTTCATTCCTTCTCGTTTAAAACAGCCTAGCTAGGCAGTATTTTTTCCACTTTATTCCTGGAAATACTATGAAACATGATAAGTTGAATGTAACCGTTTAGATTTAGTATTCATCAAATATGTTTATGCTTCCAAAGGGTTTTTAGAGGCAGGTGCTATAGTGCATGCTACTTCCTGCAAACGATCTGGCACCAAATTAGAAATCCAGTTAGAAAGCAGTCTGGAAGGTTAGTATGATCTGCCACAGACAACACAATAGTACCAGTCGTTTTCAAAGAGAATAAAGTGTAACCTGGGTGGAAAAGATAAATGAGATCAAACAGAAAAAAAAAAAAAGAGAAACTAGAAAGATGTAAAAAAATTATCCTCATGAATCTTCACAATGATGAACCACAAATATGGATTAGGCAGGGAATCCCAACCCATTAATTTACAGAAGAGCTCTAGAGAAAATAAAGTGCACAATGCCAGGCTGCATTTATTTTTGTCCCCTATTTTAAAAAAAAGTAATTAGTCTGAAAAATAGCCTGTAAAGAACTTGGTATGAACACTGTTTCTATTAATTGCTTGGTTAGGATGGCCCATGTGTGTCAGTGGTCTGCAACCATGACTGCCTCAAATAAGCAGGGGCAGTCGGCTAAAAGTTCGAGAGTATTTCTGCCATTCTGAAGACTGCCTGGATGAAGGGCATCTTAGAAAATGTAAAATGCAATGGATTTCACAGATAAGTGATCCTTGGTAAGTTCACTATGCCTACTCACCGTGGTCAAGGATATATTTCACAATCTCCCCGTTGCCGGTTTTAGCTGCGTAGTGAAGGAGTGAACAGTGGTCTGGTCCCTGAATTAGCAGACTGCCTCCATTTTTATAGCTTTCTATTAGCTGCAAGAGAGACATACAAAAAGAAGCTCAGGCAGAATCTGGAACAAGGATAATAGCTAACTGGTAATAAAATAAGAGTCATGTAGCAAACCGCAATGTTTCTAGCCTCAGAGGACATAGAGAAAAGTCAAAAAGATGAAGTAACATTCCTGGACTGTGTTATCACTCACAGTGATGACCAGTGTCTCTTCTAACTCTGGAAAGAGTCTGTAGGTATTGAACAGGCTAGGGAAACTGAATCATGCTGAATTACTTTTTTCATTTATTTTCTGAGCACTGGTCTCTATGGTCTCTGTCTCAAGGGAGTGAGGGGTGGAGTAGAAAACAAAAGCCTCTCTTTGTTGGCTTAGCATTCTCTTGAGTGAAAGAGTAATTATGGCTATAAGCAGGAATACCTTGGTGACTGTAGCTAAGCTTCTTGCCCGTGTCCTTCAGTTTTTCTTTAGTCTTATGAAACTATATACCAAATATCAAAGCTGCTTTGTCTCTCCTGTGTAAGATCACTGAATACAAGTATAGACTCATACGCATGCATGCATGCACGCACACGAACACACGCCTGGCTTCCTTCTTCATCCAGATCTGCAGCCGAGCCTGCAAACCTTGTGTTAATCACCCAACACATACCTAACAGGCTAGAGATGATGTACAGAGTGAGACCCAAAATGATTCAGAAAATGTAATAGTTTCTATGTGAGAGAAGACTGGAAAAAAAAAAAACAACAACAGAATTTTGTAGCCTGAGGATAAGGTGGCTAAATGAGGATATGGTCTAAGTTTGTAAAATACTGAACATTACAGAAAATGTGAAGGAGTCCCTCATCTCCAAATTACAGTATATCAGGACAAGAGTGCCTACATGAAGCTTCTAATAGGTAATTTTAGGACAAATGAGAATTAAATAACCCAGCAGGTAATAAGCAAAATGAACACATTATCTTTTAAGAAGTTAGATGGCACACATTATAGATAATCAGACATCCCATAAGGTGAAAGAGCATAAATGACATAAATGCAAAGGATAAGTCCTAGTGTTCTATACCATTGTAGGATGACTATAGTTAATAATATATTAAATAGTTTTAAATAGCTAGAAGGAGGATGTTGAACATTCCCAACATAAAGAAATGATAAATGTGTGAGGTGTTGGATATGCTAATTACCCTGATCTGATCAGTGTATACTATATGTATCTAAACATCGCTATGTACTCCATGAATATGTATAATCATTTGTCAATTAAAAATATTTTTTTAAAAAAAGAACGTAAATTCAGAGTTCACGTCTTCACTCAAATACATCCATAGAATTGTCATGTGCCAGATGTCAGGAAGATACATACAATTCAGTCACTGTGCCCAAAGCCCTCACAGCCCATGGGGGAGACAGATAGGTAAAGAGTCACACAGTAATGGATGGGAACATCACAAATGTCTCAGAGAAGCACTAGGGAAGCATGAAGCAGGGGATGGAAAGAGCCATGGAAGACCTCCCAGGGCATGGATCAAAAGCAGTAGCTGAATGAAGGTAAGGAACATATGGGACTTCCATCCCTAAACTGGGGGGCAAAAGGGCAGGAAGAAGTAGCTAGCAACTTTCCACAAAAGTCTAAAAGGGAATCCTGTTCTGTTCAGCCACATTGTCTTAAAATGACACTCCCTTTCTCTGTGGGGAGATCGACAAAGGATAACAGCATAGACCCAACCAAACCTGTTCAGGGTCAACTGCCTGGATCCTGCCTTCCTGTGCTGTTTCTAGACACTGTGAACATTCAGTTAGTCCATGGGCATTTTTTGCAGCCCAGTTGTCCAGGAGCTATTTGTGACAGCCTTCACACAAGGGTGGCTCCAGATACATTCTGTTCGCTAGTCTCTTGCTGTCTTTCTCTCCCTCCCTCTCTTTCTTTCTCTCCCTCTCCCTCTTGTACAAACACATACACATGTACCCAATTTAATACTTTATATATATTGCACTTTCTACTCAGAAGAAAGAAACAAAAGAAGTTGGAGAAGAGAAAGAGGGCATGAATATTTGAGAAGGAAAATAAAGAAAATATGTAAGAGAGAAAAAGTAAAACCTTAAGCCCTCAGCAAATATTCCATCTCTCAGTAAATAAGGTGTTATTGGCTGGGCGTGGTGGCTTATGCTTGTAATCCCAGTACTTTGGGAGGCTGAGGCAGGCAGATCACGAGGTCAGGAGATCAACACCATCCTGGCTAACACAGTAAAACTCTGTCTCTACTAAAAATACAAAAAATTAGCCGGGCATGATGGTGGACACCTGTAGTCCCAGCTACTCGGGAGGCTGAAGCAGGAGAATGGTGTGAACCCAGGAGGCAGAGGTTGCAGTGAGCCGAGACTGCACCACTGCACTCCAGCCTGGGCAACAGAGGGAGACTCCATCTTCAAAAAGAAAAACAAACAAACAAAAAATAATAAGATGTTATTAAGTCATGTTTTAGTCTTTTAGACAAGAATTATAACAGAGAATGCATTAGGTTGGTGCAAAAATAATTGCAGTTTTTGTCACTGAAATGACAAAAACCGAATTACTTTTGCACCAACCTATAATAAGACAACCAGCTGGATATAGTGATTTCCCACATTGCAAATGATTCTCTATTTAAAAGTACAAAAAAAAGTGTGATAATAAACTCAGGATCCTGGGAAATCAGTTGCCTAATCTGAAAGCATATAGAAAATAAAATGGAAGGGTTTCAAATGTACAGTGCTTTGCCAAATTTTCTGGTGTAGAAACCCACCAGGGGCAGGAATCAATTATATTCATGCCTTTGTTTCCCACAAAACCTAATGGAAGGCCGTGCACAGAGTACAGGATGGTATGGGCTTAATCCACTGGTAAGAAACGGCACTGAACTCATCAATATACTGCTTGGAGAGCACTCTTCTGAGTAACAATTTCTATTGACACTATGATCTGTGCAGTGGCACAGGCACCATTTTCAGGATTACGTGCCTAAAGGGGGCAGCTGATCAAGATGTTTGCAACATTTTCTCCATTTGTTTTCTTCTAGTAACCTGTTGAAAAATGTAGCATAGGTGTCCTTCAGTTTGTCCAACAGATGTGCCTAAAAAAAAGTTATGTCTGAGGGTAGGACTTTTCAGCTTTCTCTGAGGGCTATTGGTTCCTCAATCTGCAATGGCACCTTACTCCACAGGCTGAGGAATCAGGCGTAGCCTCTGCCTTCAGGCAGCTGTCATTATTACAGAGCAGATCAGTTCCAGCAGGGGGTTTGCAGGGGCATATGGGAAGTCATGAGCCTGATGCCTGAAAATGATGTGGGACCAAAAATAACTTTAGAATATTCATAGATGATGTTTATATTATATAACAAATATTTGTATTTCCACCATGTTTAGCTATTAAAAAAACACAGATCTACACTATCAGAATATTAATAAAATAACTAACATTTTAGAGCCCCTTCCATGTAATAGGAACAGTCTTGAGAGCTTTCTATGTATTATTACATTAATTCCTCATGACAATCCAAAGAGAGAGGTAATATTATTCCATTTTACTGATGAAAAAACTAAGGCACAGAGAGAATTAAATAATTACACGAAATCACACAGACAGTGTAAGGCAGAGCCAAGATCCGAACTCAGAAAGTCTGACTTCAGATTTTACATTCACCCTCAGGGCAATGGTGACTGCTTCCTTCCTTCTGAACAAAACTCACCAGAAAACATAAGCACAAATTAAACTGTTCCAAGTGGATCAGGGTTCTTGTTTGACTAACTATGATCCCCAAAGTATAAAACCATAAAAAGGAAAGATTAATCTCTGACCTGAAGAATGCATTTCTGAGTGTTGTCCAGGTAATTCTTACAGATGCATTCATTTCAACACCTGCCTGAAAGGAAATCTTTAAATTCTTCGAATGTCAGCTTCCAGAGGGCAGGCACACTGTGCACACTGTGCACACTGCAGCCTGGGGACATGCAGTTCATTTTAAGTAACTGAGACAAGTACCCTGGTGCTCTTGAACACCCTCTCTGCTCAGTTCTCAAAAGAATATCTTGCCTCTTCTATTCAGCCAGTGCAAGCACGGGGATGATAAGTGATAGATGGAAACATAGAAATTTGGTGAGGAATGATGTTGTTTTAAAGTTCTTAAAGCATTGCCAAAGATTTGGTAGGAAGATATCTTACCTTCATAAGATCACCAGCTATTACTGCCTGCAAAATTGCTGTGAAAGACAAAAGAGAGATGTCCTATTAGTAGAAGACCCTCTCATTAAAATATTACACAAAGTTGGATCCATATTTGTGATAAGTACTCTACATTTGGGGCAGGAATCAGAGAAGGAAAATATCTTAGCCCCTCTTTAGCCCTTCCCCACCCAGGTACCCATTCCATGCATCCTTCTAGAGCCCATGTGTGCCCCCTCCAGCCTTGGTACAGTAAATATTTAAAAAATTGGAGTCACACCAATTGGGTTCAAATCTCAACTCTGACACTTTAAGCAGCAGGACACTGGGCAAATCATTTAACCCCTCTGAGCCTCAGTTTCCACATTTGTAAAAGAGCAGGTTTAAACTTAGTAGGGTTCATGAAGTCCTATGAATGTTCCTAACCCAGCCACAGATGCAGAGTAAGTGCCTAATCATGATTGCACTTGCTTCCTTCTTTCTAGTTCCTTCTACTTTGCTCTCTTGTGATTTAAGCAATCACCAGTCTTTTTGTGTGTTTTGTGGTGATAGATAAATACCTATTGCTATGAATATTAGGAGGACTGGAGACAGCAAAGAGGAATCAAGTCTATTTTAACTGTGTTCTTGAGGAAAAAACCATATGTTTGGCATATAATTTACTGATGATTTTTATGGAAAAAAGCCTAGAGGTAATAGGTAACTTAAACTACTTTTAAGAATATGTAGCCTTAGAGGAAAAAAATAGATGTGTCTAATGATCCATGCACCTTATGTGGGGTGTAGAAGAGGAATGAGAGGCTGGGCACGGTGGCTCACGCCTGTAATCCCAGTACTTTGTGAAGCCAAGGCAGGTGGATCATTCGAGGTCAGGAGTTCAAGACCAGCTTGGCCAACATAGTAGACCCCATCTCTACTAAAACTACAAAAATTAGCTGGCATATTGGCACACCTGTAATCCCAGCTACTTGGGAGGCTGAGGCAGGAGAATTGCTTGAATTCGAGAGGCAGAGTTGCAGTGAGCCAAGATTGCACCACTGCCCTCCTGCCCAGGCAACAGAGTGAGACTCCATCTCAAAAAAAAAAAAATCATTTTTATTTTAGATTCAGGAGATGCATGTGCAGGTTTGTTACAAGGATATATTGCATGATGCTGAGGTTTGAGCTTCTATTGATCCCAACACCCAGAGAGTGAACATAGTGCCCAACAGGAGGTTTTATAGCCCTTGTCCCCCTCCCCCTCTCCTTCTAGAGTTCCCAGTATCTATTGCTCCCATCTCTGTGTCCATGAGTACCCAAGATTTAGCTCTCACTTACAAGTAAGAACATGTGATATTTGGTTTTCTGTTTCTGCATTAATTCACTTAGGATAATGGTCTTCATTTGCACCCATGTTGTTACAAAGGACATGATTTCATTTTTTTATGACTATGTAGTATTCCATGGTGTATATGTACCACATTTTCTTTATCTACTCCACTGCTAATAGACACCTATGTTGATTCCATGTCTTTACTCCTGTAAATAGTACTAAGATGAACAGTGAGCACATGTGTCTTTTTGGTTGGATGATTACTTTTCCTTTAGGTATATAGCCAGTAATGGGATTGCTGGGTCGAATGGTAGTTCTGCTTTAAGTTCTTTGAGAAATCTCCAAACTGCTTTCCACAGTGGCTAAACTAATTTAAATTTCTAACAACAGTGTATAAGCATTCCCTTTTCTCCACAGCCTCGCCAACATCTGTTATTTTTTGACTTTCAAAAAATAGATTTTAAGGCTTTAAAGTCACAAAGTTTTAGAAGGAAAATAATTTAAATGTATTTTGCAAAGTGATATTTTATTCCTATTTGAGTAGTCTCTCATACAGAGTTAGCCAAAAGTGCTGTATCATGCATTAAATTACATGGAGTCCCCAGCTGTCACAGAGCAAAACCCCCAAAGCTTTTATATTGAGTATTTATGAGTCCTGGGTGTGTAGATGCAAAGGACCGTAAGAATGTTAAACTCGTTCACTGGCCCTGGGCTAAGTGCCTTCCCTTTGACCAACGCTGAAGCCTTGGAAATGTATGGAAATGAAGAGGGCTACTTGAACATCAGAGGAAAAAGAAGGTAGGAAGAAGAGAAGAATGGAGAAAAATGGAGAACAGAAAAGAGAGAAGAAAAGTTCCTCGCCACAACAAGCTATAAGCAGCATCCTCTTTGCATTCCCCTGTGAACCGTAGCATATTGCTTTGTACATTGTAGGAGAACACCAATTAATTGTTGAACTGACTGAAAAGAAAACAAAGAGAGAAAAGGAGAAGAAAAAAGAGATGAAGATAAGAGAAAGGGAATTAATAAAGTGTTTAAAAAAAATCCTATGAAAACATGGTATCTTACTCTTCATTTTATAAATGTCTACAGTGGAGTTTAAAGTAAGTTAATTCCCTCGAGGTATAGTGGCCCAAATCAGCACCATAATACAGACCCTGTGTGAGCCTGTGTCCAGTGCCCTCAGTGAGTTCATCATGCACAGAACTCTACTAGGCTCTGCAAGGCCTATAGGCAGGGAAAAATCTACTGTTGTCAGGTTTGCAATGTGAAAAAGGCTCTCAAGTGGAGTCTAATTCTAATCACTACAATTTATTGGACACATAAATTTTGGAAGTTATTCAGTCGTTTTGAACCAATTCTCTCATTTGCAAATGAGGTTAGCAGCTGCACTGCTCACCTCTCAGTAGTTAGGATAAAATTTTTAAAGTGTTTTATAAATAGATATGTTATATAAACAGAAGGCACAGTTTTCAGTATTTTGTGACTGCACATAAGTACATGAAAAAGACATATGGACCTTCAGAAGGAGCCTACCAATAAGGGTAAAATTGGCATGTGAAGTTGGGCAGACATATCCCTGTTAATATAGAACCCATCAGATTAGAAGCACAGATAAATGAGCCAAGGATATGGTGTTTAACAAAAACCCTGCATTGAAGGACAGGGAAGGAGAGGCTGGAGAAAGTAAAGCCAGTCCCTCATATCTGCAGGTTCCACATCTGTATATTCAACCAACCTCACATTGAAAACATTCAAATAATAATAATAATACAGTAAAAAATACTATAAATGTTAAAAATACAGTATAACAACTATTTACGTAGAGCATTTGCATTATATTAGGTATTATAAGTAATCTGAAGATGAAGTGTACAGGAGGATGTGCATAGGTTACACACAAATACTGAGCTATATTAGATCAGGGACTTGAGCATCTGTAGATTTCGGTATCTGCAAGGGGTCCTGGAACTAATCCCCCACAGACACCGAGTAACAGTTGTATTAGCAATTACAGGTCCAGGAGAACAAATCAGTCTGGACTTTAATACTATAGGATGTTCTCCTGACTGAAGTAGAATGTCCCTGATAGGAGAGAAGCAAGGTTAGGAAAGTTGCATGAAGGCGCAGTTAATGTAAAGCCTTGTAACACACACAGAAGTTCAAAACATAGCCTATGTTCTTGGCCAGACATGGTGGCTCACGCCTGTAATCCCAGCACTTTGGGAGGCTAAGGCGGGTGGATCATGAGGTCAGGAGTTCAAGACCAGCCTGGCCAAGATGGTGAAACCCTGTCTCTACTAAAAATAAAAATAAATTAGCCAGGTGTGGTGGTGGGCACCCATAATCCCAGCTACGCAGGAGGCCAAGGCAGAGAATTGCTTGAACCTGGTAGGCGGAGGTTGCAGTGAGCCGAGATTATGCCACTGCACTCCAGCCTGAGCCACAGAGCGAGACTCTGTCTCAAAACCAACCAACAAACAAAACAACAACAACAACAACAAAATAGCTTATGTTCTCAAGACTGTATTGAAACATTTGTCAGAAGTTAAAAGTTAATAAAGAGAGAGAAAAACAGAGAAAGGAGAAAGGAAACAGAAAAGGAAAGAAAAATGAATTAATTAACTGAAAGCATTTATGTAATAAAATTTGGTGCATGTAAGCAATAAAGCAAGATGATGAAAAAACTCCCCAGGACAAAGGCTATTTAAGGATCACTAAATATATAAGTCAATAAAAATAGGACAGTCTGGGTAAAACTCTTGACTAGGTGTGGAGTTCACAGAAGGCTTCCTGAAGCAGGTGAAGTTTAAGCTGACTCTTCTATGATACACAGATTAATTAACAAAGAAGATTTGAAAAATCCTTGCAAGATGAAGGAAGGATGTGAACAAAGAGATAATGGTAAGTCATGGTGTCTGAGGGAATCTGCAAAGAGCTTTGTGTTGTCACATCTGAGGTGGAGAGTCGTCTCAGGTAACGCGATCCAAGGTTTCACAGGAACCACTCCAGGCAGTGAGTCTGACACCAAGATAAGGCACTTAAATTTTATTCTCCTGATGATGAGAAGCTATTGAAGAGCTAAAAGCAAACCAGGAGAGCATATAAATGTCCTTAAGCATGTCAGTGTGAGTCTGCTTCTCCCTCTCTGGAAACAGTTAAGTTCCCACTCTTCGCTCCTTTTCTCCCCATAGCCAACACTACAGCCTCTTTAAACTTCTACCCCATATCATTCACAAGCATTGTTATTTATGTTTACTGGTTTCCAACAGCCTCCCAGTTTGAAGTCCCCTTGAATAGGTAGAAGATCATATGACAGAATCACAACCACGAATAATTTCCAATTGTACTGGATGTGGAAAGCATGAATATTTATTTTCAGTCAAGCAATATACCCAAGGGTAGCTATTATGCAAACATTATTAGAAACAAGGCTCACTTCTCTCTCCTGATTAATGTCCTTCCCTATGAACACTGTTGTTGAAGATTTCCTCCACATAAAAAGAGCCTGAATCTATTATTATTCAACTCCAGATAATAACCTTCTGAAGGATTGAGCTTAAAAACAAATAACGAGTTGTTGTGATTATAATATTATTCTTCATAGTTTCTTGAGCTCTGAGCTTGTCTTCTTACCTTTCTCAGAACTCCTTCCTACTAAGGAAACAATGCTCCAAAATTCAAAGAAGCAGGGAAAGTCAAGTTGCTAACGGACATAAAAGTTGTTAAGTATGTGAATAATAAGTTTCCTGGAAAACTAAATCACAGAAATTTATGAAGACAGGCATGTAAGGGGATAGGGAACTGAGAAATTTTTCATTTTTACAGGTTAGAAGTTGAATCATTACTTCATAGGAAATGGTTTATTTTTCCTTCTATGCTGTACCTTCAAATAAATTGTTGTCCAGTACACATACCAAGACGGAAAGCTGGGACTAAGAAGTCAAGACTTTCAGGAAGGAACTGCCGTCTTCCTTCTCACAGCCTCTCTTAAGCCTGGGCTCCCGAGAGTCTGGATATGCTCAGACATCCATGCGCAGAAGGAAGAGATGGCTTCTATCATGTGGAATCATGCTGTAATTTGAATGTCTGTATCCCTCCAAAATTCACGTTGAAACTTAATCCCCAGTGTGGTATTAAGAGGTGGGGCCTTTTAGGAAGTGATTAAGTCACAAAGACTTCACCCTCATGAAGGAAATCAATGTCCTTCTAAAAGAGCCTTGAGAGAGCTGCCTGGACTTTCTCTCTCTTCCACCATGTGAGGACACAGTCTTCACTTCTATTCGCTTTCCCATTATGCGAGGATGCAGCAAGAGCTTGCCATCTTTGAAACAGAGTAATTTGCTAGCACCTTGATCTTGGTCTTCCCAGAATCCAGAACCATGAGAAATAAATTTCTATTATTTATACATGATCCAGTCTAAGATATTTTGTCCTAGCAGCACAAACAGTCTAAGATCTCCACCTGTTCCCACCATGCCAGGCCCCGTTTGAGGCAGTAAGAAGGCAGTAATGTACAACACAAAACGTCATCATGGAGTTACATTTTGGCAAGAAGTACAAAACAAAATCCAGCTTATTATTAGGAAGGGATATTCCATAATTGAGTCTACATTCAGACTTCCTAGGTTTAAGCCCTGTGAGTGCCACTAACTGCTATGACCTTGGGCAAGTTAGTTTACCAAGCTCCAGTTCTATCAGTGGAAAAATAAAAAAGCAGTTCTTTTGAGGCTCTGCCTTGCAAATAAGCTCAAGGTACAGAGAACCTAATCATTAAGGTACCTGGACATCTGCTGAGAGCAGCAGGGAGTACTGATGTTTTTAGCCCCATTACACAGAAAAAGAATTATCTTAGACTAAGGTAGAATTTGGCATATGACTATTTCTGAAGGAATGGCTTAAGGTTGTAATCATTGCTGTGCAGAAGAAAATACTGGGGAATAAAAAGTATACAGAACTTGGCAAAGCCATATATATATTTGTGATTCTCAATAAAGCAACTGAAATAACTACATTGTTACATACAAAATAGAATCACAACTCTGGGGGTGCAGCCCAGTGGTACAGCATTTGACTACAAAATAGAATCACAACTCTGAGCACTTAAGTCTAGTTTTTAAAAGTTTAATCTTTCATATTCAGTTATTTTTTAGTTTTAAAAATAATGTCCTATTACCAAATTATTGCCTGTCCATAGTAGCAGTCATCTAACTCTTTTTTTCTAAAATTATAGAAGAAAAAAATAAAAGTAAATATAAAAACTGCTAAACAAAGAATGGCTTATAGAGATGTAGGGAAAAACATCAGTTGATTCATTGAGAATCATAAATATATCTAGCTTTGCCAAGTTCTGTGAACTTTTACTCCTAAATATTTTCATGTGCAAAGCAAGAGTCATGACCCTCAACTCTTTCTTGAGGAGTAATAATACTCTACTTTCTAGAGCTGTATTTGGTCGTAGTCTAACCTTTCATTTCATAGATGAGGAAAGTAGGGCTTGAGATCTGAACTGACCTCTGCAGGATCACACAGATTAGTCAGCAATCCAGCTGAGAGACAAAGGACTCTTGTTTCATTTACTTGCTGCCTCCCTTCCCCAAGTCTGAGTTTCTTCCACTATACAATGTTGTTTCTCTTTGTTTAACTTGGAGCAGGACAGCCAAAAATGAAAATAAATAACCCCCGGAAAGAGTCGCATGAATGCATGACATACAAAATGAAGTTAAAGTAAATTTACAGTTTTAAGTCCCAATTTTTTGTGTGTGCCAGCAGAGACACAATCCATGGCAAATGTGCCACAAGTAATTCTCTTGATCTTATCATGACTGAAGTCTTCATAGTTTGCCTTTATTCAATCCATTACTTCTTGCGTGGCTACCAGATAGCTTATACCATAGCTGCCCAATAGCTCACTCTCTGAGATATATATTTCTGCATAGCTTTTCCTGTATTTACATTATCAGAAACATTCTGTCCAATTTTTCTACTTTGTGAGCAGCCAGCCATGGTACATGAGCAACAAACTGTGAAAGCTCAGTTCACACACACAAAAAATGAAATTTAGTATAATCGTTAAACATAGCAAAGGTAATCTAACACACATTCACTGGTATGGATGACCACTGTGAATTATGCTAATGAGGCATAAATGGGAAGCAGCTCAAGAAAAATGACTGTAATTAATATTATTTTACAAAGGCATACTGAATAAGTCCAAGATGAGGTGAGAAAAAGAAGGAATTATATACATATTTAAAGACCTCTGTATTTTCATCTAGTCCTAGAACACCTTTTCACAATCAGTAAAAAGATATGTGACAAATTATTTGTTAAAATAAAAGTTAAAATACTGAAGGTTTTTAACATATTAAAACAGATTTAAGATTATTCTTCGAATGAAATGCAACTCTGTATCAACTATTATTGCATAGCAAAATATATGGCTTAAAACCCAATTATTTATTTTGCTCAAAAATCTGCATTTGGGGCAGGGTTCTGTAGAGACAGTTTGTCTTTGTTACACCTGGCAGCAGTTGGAGCTGTTCCACTAAGAGCTGAAAGATCCACTGTAAATATGATCAGACACATGGCTAGTAACTACGTACTGGTATGGGCTGGACGTCTTGGTTCCTCTCATGTGGGATTCCTGGGCTTCCCGTGTGCTGCTTGGGCTTTCTCATAAGATGGTGGCTGGGCTCCAAAAGCAACAATCCCAAGAGAGCCCAGTGATCAACTCACCTTGCCTTGGAAATCCCAAGGTATCATTCCTGCTGAAGTCCCACATTTGCCCATATAAAAGGAGAGAGAGCATAGATCCCATATTTCAATGGCAAGAGCATCAAAGTCACATTTCAAGATGAGTGTGTAGGCGGGAGAAGATGCCATGGCTATTTTTGAAAAGTACAAACTGTCACATCATACATTTGAATTGTGATGTGTTTTGAGTCGGAGGGCTGGTGTTGACTTGTTAGTGTTGGGAAAGGGCTATGACCATTGTTACCTATGTCACTTATGGGAATGTGTTATGCATACAATGTCATCTGGTTTATGTCATGAGTATCTTGGAAGAAAAATTTAAAAAGCTGAAAACTGCTTTTCTGGAGGAACAGCTTTTTGGAGCAGGAAGAAAAAACAAAAGCAAGGGAAAGACTAAGCAGACAACCAGTGCTTGTTGGATTGAATTAAAAATTCTGTCTTAGGTAAGTCTGTCCCTAATCTCTCATTAATAATCAGATGTGGTCAGGCACAGTGGCTCACACCTGTAATCCTAACACTTTGGGAGGCCGAGGCGGGTGGATCACCTGAGGTCAGGAGTTCGAGACCAGCTTGGCCAACATGGTACAACCCAGTCTCTGCTAAAAGTACAAAAATTAGCCAGGTGTGATGGCAGGCGCCTGTAGTCTCAGCTACTCAGGAGGCTGAGACAGGAGGATCGCTTGAACCCAGGAGGCGGAGGTTGCAGTGAGCCAAGATCGTGCCACTGCACTCCAGCCTGAGTGACAGAGGGAGACTCTGGCTCAATAAAAAAGAAAAAGAAAAAGAAAATCAGATGTGAGAGAAGAGACTCTCTCAATCTCCTCCCCTTTTTCCTCCTTCAAACACTCACTGAATTCTAGATTTATACCCCTCACACTCCACCTACCAGCTTCTCCTCCATTGCTGAAACATGGTGCAGAGCACACATCTCACGTGGCTACCTTCTCATCATCCCTGGGATTAATCTATCAGTGGCATCAAAAGGCCATTAAATACTACAGTGGCCTTATATTCAAACACCACCTGTGCCAAATCCATCTTAGAGTGTGTAACCATAGATAGGAGACAAAAATAGGTTTTGTTTCTCTCTAATGACAGAATTAATCCCCCAATTCAATTAATTCCTGCTAATTAAATGCATGAATATATATTGGTTCTTTCCATCTGCTGTGGCAATCCTTTTAAAGCTCCTATTAGCATGGAAGAGATTTCTGTTTGGAGAAAAAACAAACAACCTCCATCTAGTGTTCCCTCCTGGCAGTAAAACCTCTACCTTGCTGCCAGAGGACCAGGATGCGCTCCCTTCAAAAGCAGTCCGTTCCACTTCCTTTATTCACCGCTGGAATTGGCTATAAACAGCACAGGGACCAGATGTCTCCCCAAAGCATCCCATTTGCTTATCTGTTGTTGTGAAATTGTTTAACTGTTTCACATGTCTAAGTTCCATTTCTGTAATTAAGTCATAAGCATGAGGACATTATTTTCTCTTTGTTTTAGCCATACTATATCTTTCACTGAAATCTCTATGGGACAGAAAATACATGAAGTGCTTAATAAATAGTTGGTTGATCCTTTTGACCTGGTGATTCAGCCGGATATCATTTCAATACACTTTAAACTCTGGATTGAGGAAGACATTCTAGGGAGTGGAAGCAAGCTCACTTTACTGGTCCCTGCTATACCTTGCAATCAATTTTGGAGTCACAAATATCTTCAGATCTCTTTGTAAACCTCATGGTGTTTATTAGATGCATCTAGTAAACACAGCAAAACACCACTGCCACTATCTCATGAGATCAGAAATGTTTATGAGTCAAATAAGAGCTGTATATTAGCAATGATACTTGTTACTTCCTAGAACATGGAGAGTAACCCTTAGATAAGTGTTAAAGCAAACTTCATGGATGAATTAATTTGCTTTGAGCACTGGGTTAGTGAAAACAAGCTCATGGGTTACAGGCCCAATGGGCTCACTCTCTTCCAGAATCACAGCATGTCACTTTCAGCCTGCTGTGTAACATACATGCCACCAGTCACAAAGGACCAGCAAAGGGTCTTAAAATACCTTCTGGAAAATCTCTATAACTCAATATCAATTTTTCTCTAGTAATAAATTAATACAATCACCTTTGGATGTAATGGGAAAACAAATTTTTTATGTAGTACCACCATCTAAAGTAATATACAGCTATTCCCTTAAAACTAGAAAAATATAACTTCATTTTTAATATCAATATTGTAGAATCCTATTAACTATTTTGTTAGGTAAACATTAAGCTTGCAAAAAAATCCAGGGAGGAGTTTTCATATTTGTAAAGCATTTTCTTTTCTTGCTTTTTTTTTGTTTTTAAGACGGAGTCTGGCTCTGTCACCCAGGCTGGAGTGCAGTGAGGCCATCTTGGCTCACTGCAAGCTCCGCCTCCCGGGTTCTTGCCATTCTCCTGCCTCAGCCTCCTGAGTAGCTGGGACTACAGGCACCCACCACAACACCTAGCTAATTTTTTTGTATTTTTAGAGACGGAGTTTCACCGTGTTAGCCAGGATGGTCTTGATCTCCTGACCTTGTGATCCACTGGCCTCGGCCTCCCAAAGTGCTGGGATTATAGGCATGAGCCACCACACCCGGCCTTGTAAAGCATTTTCATCTTGAACCTAAAATAATTACAACCCACAGTAACACTATTTCCCCCTTCTTAACATTTGAATGAAATAATATGTGTGTTGGAAACTGATGTAGCAATGCAAGAGATTTTTTTTTAGAAGTTCTAGTACTCTGAAGGTCCTTCATCCCTATAATGTTGAGAGAGTTTAGATTGTCTAACTTTGTTTAATTTTACTTTCCTGGCATTTGGATGATAAAGCTATAATCTTGAGAGAGTAACAGAAATGGAAGCACTAATAAAGTCCTTATTATCCCCACAGATGAGAGGAAGGTGCCACGTAAAAGAGAACTGCTGCTGGCCTGTAGCTCTGGTGACTTTTACAGAGAAGCACAGAGAGAACTTCAGGCCTTGGCTTTACCCCTTCCTGCAACTTCAAGCAGGCATTCTTCCTGCGATCAGGGTCCCTGAATCCAATGGATGTGTTTTAGCAGTGTCCTTCAAGGCCTCTGAAAGGAACTGAGGGTCAACAAGTGTACTCATGTTTCACCCAGTGATATCTGTAAGCAGGTCTGATGTGGCCTGAGAATAATGGATGGTTCCTGGTTTTAACCAAACATCAAGACTGCTTGGAAAATGGTGTTTAAGGTCAGAAGTCAAGTACAGTTGAGTACGTACTAGAGCTCAAAAAGATCATAAGCTTATGAGTCATCCAGTCATCAGGATGCACATTACATTTCTTCTCAGTGCCTAGTAGCAAACTGACCACTCTGTAAGATAAAAGCCTTTTAAACCAAAAAGAAGAATAGCTAAACACCCCTCACTGGAACAAAAGTAAAGTCGGGAAGGAGTTTATTTAGCAAAGGTCATGTTCAGGGACATACCAGCAAAATGCACATATGGCAAAAAGTGTACAATTAAAAAATAAATAAAATGTCAAGAGCATACCCTCATTATTGTAAATATAGATTATTTGCATTATTTATTTATCTTTTTATTATACTTTAAGTTCTGGGATACACGTGCAGAATGTGCATGTTACATAGGTATACATGTGCCATGGTGGTTTGCTGCACCCACCAACCCATCAACTACATTAGGTATTTCTCCTAATGCTATCCCTCCCCTAGACCCACCCCTACGAGGTTATAATAAAACACTAATTTTGAATCTTCCCCCATATAAGAATATGACAGATATTACTTGGAAGAATATAAAAATTAAGCATTTTATTTCAGAAAAGTAAAAATAAATCTTAACTTTCACTATATCATGCTAAATTGATCAAGCAACATCACGCCTTAGAAGAATTCTTATATAAATGGTTACTTCTGAAGCATGCCCAAGACATAAAATTTTAATTTGAAATAGAATAGGCTTCAGTGTATCAGTAAATCTTCAATTATATTTATTAAAGATCAGATTGTTATTGCCCAGTTGATGAGAAGGGAAATGAAATCAAGACTAAACCTTCATTCTTCATAGGAATTCATATATTCTTAAGAAAAAAAAGAACATCTAGAAACTTAATACATGTATACTTACACATCCAAACGTAGTCCCTGATTGCTAAAGAAATACAGTGATGTAGAGAATGATTTCCTAGAGAAGGTAAAAGAAATTTTCCAAAAAGGAAGATTTGCATTGGCAGAAAAGCTGGGGGTAGAGATTTCTATAGAGAACATGCAGCTTAGCAGAATGAAGAAAGACATAAGAAGCACTTCCATTTGATAACAGGGACCTCTGAAATAGTGTCAGGGAGGAGTGTGTCAGGAAAATCGTGAAAACGAGATGGCTGAGAGAACCCCATTCAGGACTCAGAGGGTAGTGTGAGGCCAAAGACTCTCCCTCCTCTCCCCTACCTCCCACCCCTATAACATCAACAAAAATCACTCGGAGACTCCATTCAGACTATATCCTCACAGAAGTCTGCCACCCTCTTCCCCAAAGAGAACTAGGAGTTTAAATATATAGCAGAAAGACAGCTGGGAAATCAGATGCTTGAAGAATGGGTTTGGGTAGACCATGCTTTCTGAGAATGGGAAAAAGCCCACAGGATAGTTAAGGAAGATAGGGTGACTAGAGAGGCACACGGTCAGAGAAACAAAGCGAACAGTTAACAGTTAACAGAAATAGCCATGGTTTAAATTACTTTCTTGCAGTCTTACAAAATACCTCTTTTTTTTTTTTCTCGATCGCTGAAACAATTGTCTTCACTAGTGAGGGTGACAGGATGGAAATGTCATCAGACAAGGAAAACTGAGTGGATTCTGGCAGATTTCAAATTCCCTTTTCAATAATCATTAGGACTTTGCATTGTCAGGAGAAAACCTGGAACCTGCATTATTAAATAGCATTTGTCCCCTTGCCAAAGAATGTGGAAGCTGCCTGCCTGCAGTATTTATACACTTGCAAAGTGGATTTTAGTGTTTTTCAAAAAGCGGGTCTATGGCAAGGTGTAGCAATAGAAACCCCATTTGTCATCCCAAACAAAAACAATCTACTGGAATTCGTAAGCAGAAATCCCTACAGGAACTCCTTAGACAGCAGGGCACAGGTATCTCCAAAATACTTTCCAAAAATGAAAGGTGGCATTTTTCATTTTTCCTCCTGTGTTTCATTGCTCAGTGTTCTCTCCTGGCTCAGAAGCCTGTAAAAGCTGGGAGCAGAAGAGGCCTTAGAAGGCAGCCAAGCTCAGCCGGCTCCAGGGAGAAACCCAGGCCTGATGCAAGGAACTCCAAACCACGGCTTTTGCAATTGCCAACCCTACCACCCATGTTAAAGTGACAATTACTCAGAATGATACAAGTTGATACGGTTTGGATCTGTGTCCCCACCCAATCTCATGCTGAATTGTAATCCCCAGTGTTGGAGGTGGGTTCTGATGGGAGGTGATTGGATCATGGGTGTGGATTTCCCCCTCGGTGTTCTCATGATAGTGAGTGAATTTTCATGAGATCTGGTTGTTTAAAAGTATATGGCACCTCCCCCTCTGCTTTCTCTTCCTCCTGCTCCAGCCATGTAGGATGTGCCTGCTTCCCCTTCGCCTTCTGCCATTATTGTAAGTTTCCTGAGGCCTCCCCATCCATGCGTCGTGTATAGCCTGTGGAACCATGAGCCAACAAAACCTCTTTTCTTTATAAATTACCCAGTCTCAGGTAATTCTTTATAGCAACGTGAGAATAGATGAACTAATACACAAGTCATTCTGTGTCCATTACCCTGCAGGAAATGTGTATTTCAAGTAATCCTAGAGAACAATAGGCTTTAATCATCCCAAAAGCCCACGCAAAGGAGACATATGAGGTCGATTTATAAAAAAAATCTATATGCCCATTTTGGCTGTGTGACATTGATGGTTACTCTCCCTCTCTCTTGCACATTTCCTCTCTTCCTGTCTCTTTCTTTTGTTAATGTTTGTAAGCACACTGTGTGCTAGGTCTTTGCCTATATTATCTAATTTAATCCTCACAATAGGCCTATTAGACATGTACTCTTATTATTATCATCCTTGTTTTCAGGATGAAGAAATTGAGGTTTAATGACATTAAGTAATTTGCTCAAGACCACATGGCTAATATGGAATAAAACCAGCATGTAGACCCAGGATGTGAAATATTTATGAGATATGAGAAAGCCCGTCTCTTTAGCAGGGTACTACATTGTCTGCTTATCTGGTTGTATAGACTGTCAAACCATACTACAGGGTCATTAGGTAGTAATACCAGGTCCTTCCTTCCCAGTATTTCCCTGGTCAGGCCAAAGGGATGTAGTTTTAGTAGTCTCCATATCCCATACTTTTCTGGCTCTGATGAGGAAAGTTGTAGAAAATCAAGTTGCTCTGCTAGGTAAAGGAGAGGCTTCAGCAATGAACTTTTCATAAGTATTATGTGAAACTGTGCTTGCTGGGGAATGGATGTTACAGGACGCTAAGAAAGTCACATCCTAAGATTTAGGGCACCCAAAATGAACCCAGAAATTGAGGATTGACATAACGGGTCTGGCAAAACAAGGAAACATTTAGTCGACTTAATTAGCTTGTAAGATGGCTGGACTGGTGAATATTTTAACAGCTTTATCCAGGACAGTCCAGGCCTAAGCATCTATAATTGACAGGCTGGGCAAACAAAAATGCAAACAAAAAATGCATTCAAAGTACTACAATATACAGGTTAAAGTAACACATCTAAGACTAACCTTCTAGGAACCAACTGAAAAAGTGACAACACATTCTAATATTCTGCAACTGGTAATGATGATAAGATATGTTTAGGGTAAGTCCATAATTCAGGGAAACCAGTCACCAGCCAGTTATTTGCAAGAGGAGGTCACCAAAATGATAAAACAAGTTCTAGGTAGAGGAAAAGACTTTCGATTAAATATTAGGATTTCTAGTCGAATTAAAAACAAATATAGTAACAATTATCCTCACATGAGAATTATATTACAATAACTTTCAGTGTACCAACCCAGCCCCTTGGTTTCACTGGGTGTTAATATAACCCAGATCATATAATTTCATGCAGCAGAAATCATAAACACAGTAACTTTTAACAATAAGTACAATTCAATTTTCTGTTTCTGCTATCATAGAATATTACACAAAGACCAGAGTCAGAGATTTCTCAATTCCTAAATACCGTATTGACTTATCTGTGGAAATGAAACCTATGATAGCTTCATTTGTTGCCAGACACATCACCTTGGTTGATGGCCCCTTCTCATCCTTCCACTTAAAAGTAAACTAGGGGCCGGGCATGGTGGCTCACGCCTGTCATGCCAGAACTTTGGGAGGCTGAGGCAGGTGGATCACAGGAGGTCAGGAGTTCGAGACCAGCTTGTCCAACATGGTGAAACCTCATCTCTAGTAAAAATAGAAAAATTAGCCGGGCATGGTAGCACACGCCTGTAATTCCAGCTGCTCGGTAGGCTGAGGCAGGAGAATCACTTGAACCTGAGAGGCAAAGGTAGAAGTGAGCCGAGATCACTCCAGCTTGGGTGGCACAGTGAAACTCCATCTCAAAAGACAAACAAACAAAGTAAACTAGGAATAGGACATCAACTTTCTTCCTTTTCTAACTCCTTTTTTTCCCTGTTGCTTTTTTATTCTATAAGGTGTTAATATTTTAACTTAAATATTCTATAACCCCAAAAGCAATCCAACGCAATGTTGTAGGTACATTTTAATAAAGAGTATTCCCTTGGCTGGGCATGGTGGCTCACACCTGTAATCCCAGCACTTTGGGAGGCCAAGGCAGGTGGATTGTCTGAAGTCAAGAGTTGGAGACCAGGCTGACCAACAAGGTGAAACCACTAAAAAGACAAAAAATTACCTGGGCATGGTGGTGCATGCCTGTAATCCCAGCTACTCAGAAGGCTGAGACAGAAGAATGGCTTAAACCTGGGAGATGGAGGTTGCAGTGAGCCGAGATTGTGCCACTGCACTCCAGCCTGGGTGACAGAGGGAGACTTTGTCTCAAAACAAAACAAAACAAAAACAAACAAACAAAAAAAGAGTATTCCCTCATCTCCTCCTGCCACTTACAATCAACCTTCAAAAGACAACTAGATAACTATCACAAACAAAGCATTCCAAAAAAACCAAAACAATCAAGGGATTATACGGTTACAATCAATAATGAGATGTAGTAAAGGGAAATGACCGATAACAGTAGGGTCAGGACACATAGAAAGCAATATAACCAG
The DNA here is from genome assembly GCF_003255815.1 of Theropithecus gelada. Lineage (NCBI taxonomy): Eukaryota > Metazoa > Chordata > Mammalia > Primates > Cercopithecidae > Theropithecus > Theropithecus gelada. The sequence continues at coordinate 161,949,368 of NC_037670.1, forward strand.
ATTTTGGAAAGCCCAGGGCGGGTTGTTTTGTTTTGTTTTCTTAATCAGCAGCGAATTATCTATTTTCCTAGGATTTGTGAAAGCAGGCTAAGAAAAAATATGCTATCATTTTTATTTTTTTTCCTTTCAAAACACAGTCTACAGGGAACACCCAGCGAGACTACCACAAAAGGCCATCTTTTCAGCACATAGTAACTGAATCTCTTTGGACAAAGACCAGGAGTGACCTATCTTCTACAAGAGGGAACAATATTAATGAGGCTGCAATGGGATTCAAAGATCTGTAATGAAAGTTTCTGTTTGCCAACACCACATACTGCAGCAAATTTAACAGTAAGATTTGTATAGAGAGAATCAGTTCTGTGCCAGGGCACAGCACAGAATAAGGCAATGTCTCTATTCATTGAGTTTATAGTCAAATAAGAAAAGCAACATTACCCATGAGGAAAGAAAATTGGAACACACTCAAAAAAAAAAAAAAGTAGGCAATAAGGAAGGAGAAATCGTGGGCATTTAAGTTGTCAGGAAAATTCATCTTTGTTTGTCCTTAGTATCTACGGAGGTGGTTCCAAGACACGGAAATTAATGAGCATTGAGGTGAGACCTGAATGAAGGACAATGAAGGTGCCTGCCAGAGAGATGGTAGGAGGTGATCGAAACCTTATGGCTGAATAAAGACAAGAAAGGCGAGGTCTAGAGAGGGCCCCGCAAGCAGAGTAGAAGTAATTCTCTAAAGCTCTAAAGCAACATGAGCTAAACCAGGAAGAGAAAGAGCCTAAAAAATGAGCACTAAAAAGTTCAAATCTAATTAGAAAGTCAAGAGGGATTCTATAGGAAAAATCTGATATGGGGCAAAAAAAGGACACTTCAGCAACTTTACATTAATGATAGCCCAAAGTCATTGCAAAGTGACATACTGTGATGGTCAATATAGTAAGTTCTTCCTAGCAATGCAATTAAAGATCTGCACATATTTCCATCTATAACATCAGTCAAGTTTACTTTTTTTAGACGCAGTCTTGCTCTGTAGCCCAGGCTAGAGTACAGTGGCACGATCTCGGCTCTCTGCAACCTCTGCCTTCTGGGTTCAAACACTTCTCTTCCCTCAGCCTTCCAAGCAGCTGGGATTACAGGCATGTGCCACCATGTCGGGCTTATTTTTGTATTTTTAGCAGAGGTGGGGTTTCACCATGTTGGCCAGGCTGGTCTCAAACTCCTGACCTCAGGTGATCCGCCTGTCTCGGCCTCCCAAAGTGCTAGGATTACAGGTGTGAGCCACGGCACCCAGCCAGTATCTAACTTTCTTAATCTTCTTTACTCATATTCATCATAGTCATAATAATTATCTTCCTACTTGTGATAATCTCTAAGGGATTGCTACCTTTTGAGAATTCTACCTTTTAAAAAGATGAGTGTTATTGACAGGAGATTGGATCCCTATTTTCTTGATTATGACGTATGGGGCTATAAGAAGTGGATCCAAAATATATCTTTGAATTGTTTTTCTGTGTCAAGGCTTTTTCTTATTTATATGAATAAAAAATTCCCATCTTTAATAATCACTTTCTACCCAATAAAAAGGCCTCATACAATTATGCGGTCTTTATTTAACAAACAAAATCATTATTTCCTATTACATGAGCTCAAATTTCAGCAATGCTATTGACAGGCAGTACAGAGAAATGGTTGGGAAAGGATCTGGATCCAGATCACCTGAGTTCACATCCTACTTCTACCTTTTACGCAATAGGCATGTGGCCTTGGACAAATCATTTAATCAGTTTGTCCCCTAGTTTTCTCCTCTGTAAAATGAGAATAATAGGAGTATATACGAGATATTCCAGTAACTCAAGTATTACACAAAGTCTTCCAGAGATCATAAAAAGAGAAAATCCTTCCTAATTCATTTTAAGCTACAAATATCATATACATACTACACAATAGAAAGCAAAATTAAAGACTAATCACACTTATGAACATGGACATAAATATCTAAACAAAATATTAGCAAATCAAATCTAGCAATGTATAAAGGCAGTAAATATTATAACCAATTTGAGTTCTTCTCATAAATATGATATTGATTTCTATTTAAAATTCAAGTAGTAAAATGCACCCATATTAACAGACCAAAGGAAAAAAAAAAGTCATCTCTAAAGATGAAGAAAAGAGTATTCAATAAGATTCAACATCTGTTGAATTTAACACATTAGAGTGAAGGAAAATATCCTTATAAGAAATATCCACAAAACAAGTACTGCCACCTGCATCATGACCACCTGGCAGTGAACTTCTTTAATTGTGACTTCTGGATGCATCCACTTTGAATTCAGGAAAAAGTTAATGATGCCATCTCTATTACCAGTCAATACTGCACTGAAGGTTTTCACCAGTGCAGAAAGTGCCAGAAATATGTATACAAAGCATAATGATTGGGAAGGACAAAACAAAATTCTTTGTAGATGAGATTGCCTATATAGAATTCTCTTCCCACAAAAAGACCCTTGAGATAAAATTTATGAATTTAAACCTTTATCAGGAATATTGATAAAGAAACAAGATTTTAAAATTCAACTGCATTTCAATATGCCAGCAAAGACCACTTAGAAAATACAATTTTAAAAATACAACATACGAATTGTCACTAAAAATATAAAGTACCTAGGAATATATTTAACACAAAAATGACTAAACCATTCATGAAGGAAATTATAAAACTCTATTCATAGCCATTTTAAAAAGCCAATTAAATGTAAAGAGATGTAGCTTGGAATAAATAGATGCACTATCATAAAAATATCAATTTTCTTTATACTAATTTATAGATTGATGCAATTTTCATAAAAATTTCAACACAAAACTTGATAAACTAATTTTATAATTTATATGAAACAGGAAAAACTCGATTATAAACCAAGTCACTCCTGAAGAACAAATTACAGGATATATCCTCCAACAGATACCGGAACTCATACCAAAGTTATAACAACTAAAACAATAGTACAGGGATAGATATATTCATCAATATAACAGAAAACAGAACCTGGAGACTCACATTTACAGGGAGACAACAGGCTTTACAAGTCAGTGCAGAAAATAAATGATAACGAAATAGCTGGTTATGTATATGAACACAATCAAAATAAAATTTGACCTTTACCTCTTACCAAACCACAAAAATCAATTCCAAGTTATTAAATATGAAAGAAAGCACTCTAAAAATTTTATGAGACAATATCTTTATGATTATGCTTTGAAAGATTTCTTTTAAAAATACCAAAGGCATAAACCATAGAAAAACAATAATTTTACTATAGTAAAATAAAGAATATCCATCTATTCATCAGATGACATCAAAAAGAGCTCAAACAGATAAACCACAAACTGGAGAAAATTTGCAACACACATAGGCAACAAAACAATTTTTACCTAGAATACATAAAAAAGTTCATAAATCATTAAGAACACAACCAACCATGTGGGGAAGAGTGAGTAAAAGAAATAAAAAGACCTTTCATAGAAGAGTAAACACAAATGGCCTATATGAAAAGATGCTTGATCTCATATGTAATCATTGATTACAAATTAGATGCCATTTCATACTTTCACAAGACTAGCAAACATTTTTAAATTAGTTAATTTCAAGAGTGGGCTAGGATGTAGATCAATGGGAACTCTTATCCACTGAAGTTGGGAGTGTATATTAAAATGATCACTTTGCAAAACAATTTGTTATAATGCTATAAGTTAAATATGTATATAATCTACCACCTAACTTAAGCTATTCCCAGGCTTAAGCACATGTATACCAGAAAGAGTTACAAAAAGAGAATGTTCATAGTGATACTGTTTGCAATAGCAAAACAAAAACAAAACCCCAAGAAACCTGTTATTTATGTAAATATTCATTAGCAGATTGGATATATAAATTGTTATATACTCATACAATAGAGTAGTATACAACATGAACTATTGATGAAATGCATATGGCACTCATCCATAAGGATGAATCACAAAAAATATTCTTTTGAATAAAAGAAACAAATCACAACATGAGTCAATCTGTACAAATTCAAAATATGTAAAACTATATATACACACACATACACACACATATGGGAATACATATATGAGTTATATATCCACATATACATTCATATGTAAGATATGCATATATGTAGTAAAACAATAAGAAGAAACAAGGACACGATTAACAAAAAGGCAGAATAGTAGTTATTTCTGAAGGAGAAGGAAGGGGACATAATTAGGAAAGCAAATGACATGAAGCTCCCAAATTCCTACAAATGTTTTACCTCTTAGTCTGAGGGCCAAGTACACAGTAGTTCCTTTTGCTTATTATTTAAACTGAGCAGATAACATTTTATATATTTTATGAATAGTATCTATTTCAGTAATATACATGAAAGAAAAGTGAATGATGAGGTATAGCCATTGATGCCTCAAAGAGTTTGGGCCATGCCACAGTGTGTTTCATTGCATAACTATATTAATCCATTCTCATGCTGCTATTAAAGACATACTTGAGACTGCATAATTTATAAAGGAAAGAGGTTTAATGGACTCACAGTTCCACATGGCTGGGGAGGCCTCACAATCATGGCGGAAAATGAAGAAAGAACAAAGGGACGTCTTACATGGCAGCAGGCAAGAGAGAGCTTGTGCAGGGGAACTCACATTTACAAAACCATCAGATCTCATCAGACTTATTCACTATCACAAAAACAGTATGGGGGAAACTGCCCCACAATTCATTTATCTCCACCTGGCCCCATCCTTGACACATGGGGATTACTACAATTCAAGATGAAATTTGGGTGGGGACACAGCCAAACTATATCAGTAACCTACTGCCAAGTACAGCCGACTCCACGCCTGACAGTGGATTCATTCTTGAACACTTTACACTGGCGATTGTGGTTGTGACAATTTTATTTCCAGATAGCCATTACTGCAATTCATGTTCACTATGTTACTGTTGCAACAAAAAAAGCTGCCCTAGAATGTGACAGCCATAGTTGACAACTGGTCTAAGAGGTAGGACAGGAGAAGGATGCCTGCCTCAGACGTTCCAGTGGGGCATGCAGCAGATTGTTGGCACTTTCTTTTGAGAGGCAACTGATGCCTTTTAGTTTGTAAATGAACAGACATTAGTTGGAAGATGACCTGCCCTGAGTGTGCTGGCACAGGTAGCAGCAGTAAGGGCAGCATTCCAAGGATCCTGTAAAATAAGCAGGCTAAGGTGACAGAATAGAAGATGAGTTCTTAGAGCCAGGGAAGCAGCCTGGGCCCAGGAGATGGCTCCAGGAGCAATTTAAATGATGAAGTGATAGGCATTCAATACAGGGGAAACGCAGAGGACAGTGCAATCAATCACTGCCAAGCTTATCTTCTGACAAGGAGTGGGGCTCCAGTTTCCAGATGTAGCATTAAAACATAATGTTCCCACTGGGGTTTAGCATGGCAGGTTTCCCTGAAACTTCAGTTTCACTCAGTTAACTAATTATGAGAAAATGTGACATTGGTATTTACTTTTTCTACAGGGACAAATCATTCCCAGCAGGAGGGACATGTTGTTATTTTTGTTCTGCTTTGTTTTGTCATTAAAAAGAAATTAACTTACACAGTAGTAAATATACTCTTGTTGGAGGGGCGGGGGGAAGAATTATCTCCATAGTTCTCCCCATTCAATCATGTCTTTGGTTGGCGGATAAAAGAGAGTTAAGAGTTTTGTTGTTAGAATTGGGTCTGAAAATTAACTCTCTCACCTACTAGCTATGTGACCTTAAGCAAGTTATTTAAGCACTCTGAGCCTGCTTTTGCAGCTGTGAAACTTGGGGTGATGCATCGACTACAGAGTGTTATTTGTGAACGATGAAAGGACATAAAGCGGTTGGAGCACGCGAGCACAGTGCTTCTGCATAATAAGCACTCAATACAATTTAGCCTTTATTCTTAGTGACCCTGATGTGCTATTATATAAATATAGAAACAGTTTATGTGTCATTTAGACCTTGTGTTGCCAATTCTATATGACCACACATCTAATCATCAACTGAGCCTTTACTCTGGCACTATAAGCTACACGGTGTATTAAACATTTTACTCCTCCTCACCCCGATGTAATAACAGGTTTCCAGAGAAAATTTAATGAAAATGAAAAAAACGGTTATGCTCTCCCATCCTCTTTTAACTTTTCAAGGGCGGGACGTAATCCCGAGCAAAACATCACAGATAAACCTGTGCTTCCTCTTCTACCGCCTGAATGCTAGAGAATAATACTATGTTTGGGGTGCTTTTAACAAATCAGAAAGTGATTTTACAAATGATTTCTCAACTGAACTTGATACAATCCCATGAGGTACACAGTTTCTGATTAGCCCCATCTTACAGACAAGGAAAACAAAACAAACAAGATAAGGTCAATGACAAAGCCACTGTATTCAAGCTCTCTATGCAAGAGTACCATGAGAATGAAAAATACCAGGGTTATTGGACATGGCAAAATTAGATTTTTCCAAGAATAAGTTCTTGTCTTAGAGCCGAAGTGACTAGTTATTACAGAGGGAGGACTAGTTGAGGAAAGCAAACAAAATAGAAAATCAAGAGACATAGGTTTTATATTCCAATTTCACAATCCATTTGCACAACATGCCTTAAATTTTCTACCAATAAACTTGAGAAAAAAAAATTGCTACTTCTCACCTCTCTTACAAGTATATTGCAATGCCATTATTGTGTACAAATAATACGTAAGATTGATGCTATAACATTCAAGGGGTTTTATACTAGCCATAGTACATATGAGCTCTTAAAAATGTATAAATAGAAAGAAACATATTTTGAGTGGTAGATAGAAAATTCTGGCAATAAAGAAAAAAGATTTTTTTTCAAGAATATATGGGCTAGAAAATGATGAACAACTACATAAGATTAGGTAAATCATCACTATAATTTTGCATTATGTACTTGAACTATTTTTGGAAGTCACAGAAACAAACTAAGAGGTATGAACATGTAATAATTTTTTGAAGCCATGAAATTATAATGGACCTGTAATATCAATAATGTTTCTTCAACTAATCACATATAAGGTTCTTAAAATAATCAATTCTGAAGTGCTCTTAATCTTCCAAGCAAGTCTTTCTGGCAGCAGTCACCCTTTAGGACTTCAAAGGACCCTGACATATGCCACCTATTATTTCATAACCACTTAAGAAGTCTTAGTGGATTATCAAATTATAATTCACAAGTTTCCCTCAGCCACCATTTCTGTCTGAATGGGGAATAAATTCTTATAGACAGAAAGGCAAAGACAACCAAAAGTCATTAAAGGGAATCCTAGTTCAAAATAAAAACCAAACACAAGCTTCTAGTTTATAATGTGAACATGGAAGCCCAAGGGCCTACATAAATGTGCAAACACCTAGTAATACCAGCAGCAGTCAGCAAAATAGCACATAATAGCAGGTTGCCATTAGGTGATTGACTACCTAATTCTGACTTAATGGGCCTGAACATAATTTTCCCTATGATTCTTCAGAGAGAATAATACAATTTCGTTCCAGTATTCAGTCAGATATCACAATGTAGCAGTAGAAGAGGCCAGCCTAAAACTCCTTCTCCCTTTTCTTAATTCATTCATTTAATAAACTTTTTCATTGTTTGCTATTTGTTGGAAACTATATCAAAGAACTCACAGTCGAATAGAGAAAACAGGTAAATTAAGCATGAAATTTGTGCATTAAGCCCTAGAATGTAGAAAAATATTTGGCACAATGATAAGCAGATCAGCAAGCCCTCACAGAGGATGAGGTAAGGCGCGTAGAAACTGTCTATGTGGCAAAAGAAGAAGCCTCCTGTCAGAGAGAACAGTATGGATAAAAGCAGGGAGATGTGGAAAAGATGGTGAGCTCCAGAAATTAGATGTAGAATTAGATATAGTGTCACATGGCTGGAAAACAGATCATGGGTAGAAGAAGGGAAAAGATGGTAAATGAAGCAATAAGCTGTAGAGAAAGACAAATATTCCATTATTTAGTGCTTGCTAGTCCATGTTAAAATACAATATTGAAAAGCTGAACACAATTATTGGTTGGCTGGAAAGATTTCATTCTAAAGGCAATAGGAGCAGATTTTTACTATAGAGCAATCATTTTGGTGCCAGCCAGGTATACAGTGATCTAGGGAAAAGAAATCTAGAGGTATGGATACCAATTATGAGAGAATTTCCAAAGTCCAAGTAAGATACAAAGGGGCCCCAAACCAAAGTTCCATATAGCATATTTGTAAAACAACTGTATAGCACAACTGACTCATTGTAGCCACTTAACATTTTTGTGACTGATTGGATAAATGAACAATTCCAAAGGTGAGATGGAACAAAACAAGATATTTTCTCTTTTGAGTGAAATAGCTGTATCTTAAAATGCAAACAATTCATCTCAACTGGATAACAACAAATACCACTGACTGCTTGCCTTCCTTTCAGACTTTAGAGTGCTCTTTGCAAATGAGTGATTGGAACATGATCCCAGTATCCAATCTGGAAGGCACTGTAGGGAATACATACCATAAACTCTCATTTTAAGGATAAAAATCTGAGTCATAAAAATTACAGGACTAGCCCAAAACCACAAAAAGTTTCTGCTGATGGGACTGAAATCAGTCAGAATAAATTAAAGCTTCACAATATTTGTCAACCAGACTGGTTGGAACAGATTTGAAAGATATCAAATTCAGCTAGGGGGATTTAAGTTTTTAAAAGTGTTTGACATTTCACATTCGAAAACCACAAAGCCAACATCTTAGAGACATTTTCTTAAACAATTATTTGCTCTTACAATGAACTGCAAAGACCAGGGGTCAAGTTTTAATCCTGAATTGGTATAAATAAGACAGATGATTCTTACCATGATCTTCTGAAGAGACTGGTGACCTAAAAGGAAATAATAAGCATGATCAATATTTTATATGATAATTATAACAATAATCAAGAATTATTTCATGGTAATTATACCCCCAAATTGAATTAAATGGAAAGTCAATATAGTAGACAGTGTAATTAATGTGTTGATTGCATGGTATATTTCAATCAACAATTCCCAACTCTTACCTGGATTGGTTGGATGTTACAGGTTACTAAAATGTCAGTCTATGCGTGGTGTCCTAGGGCTGCAACAAACTTAGGTAAGTCTACATTTACCACACACAAAAAAGAGAACTCATAGAAATGTAGTATAGATGAAATCCTGTGATGTGTATTGCCCAAGGACACGGCTCCAGTGTAAATGCCAGGGATGTTAAAAAAAAGCACTAGATTGGGTGCCTGTAGATACAAAGAGATCTACTTGAACAGTATAAATTGAGACACAGGTAAAAGAAATGGCATGCACCCTTATCATTACCAGTTTTTGTTTCCACTCTTCATGGAATTTAATGTTTCAGTGAGCTGACCCTCTACTTGCTGCCTTATGTCTCAGAACATGGGAGAAACAGCATGAGGCAAGAAGGCAATCACTGGGGTTCCACAGAACTTTACCAACAACTTTTGCAAACTATATGTGAGTTCTGCTCTAATTATGGTAATCAGATCACAAATGAAAAATCATATCAACCCTAAAAGGCTTACTTCCCCTTTGTTGACTACTAGTTGAAATACTTTGAGTAATATAGACCTAAGTTTGGAAATGAATTCACCTCCAGCTTGAAGACTATGGCTTTGACTCACACTTATTCTTTTTTGGGGAGAGAGAGAGAGACATATAACGTTATATTCAGAGTTGTTGAAATTTTGAAGGGAAAGGCAAGAAGTCACACACTTCCCCTATTTTGAAGGAGTCCTCTTCTCTGAATGATTAGCTCACTCAAGTCCATAGCAGGGAAATGACCAAAGATAAACTCAAGAGTTTGGCAATAAAGCTGCCAATTACTATAACTAATATTTATGAGACATGAAGATAAACCTCAGGGCAAGAATCATCTAGTCAATACAAAAATGGTTGAAGATAATTTTTAGCTACTTGGGGATGCTTGATATGACTTTACCTACTGGTTAGTAATATTATTGTTTATTATATGAGTGAACAGTAAAGAATAAAGACAGTGGTAATGGAGAAAAGGCCTTGAACCTCAATGAGTGGCAAAGTATCAACTTATTTCAACTGTGCAAGTCTCTTAAAGTAGACTTTTTCATGAAAACTACAGATTCCCAAGATTTGGTGGAAAGAAAACTGGCTTCTGGGAGATGGACATGGGGAGTGGTGAGCAGAAACCTGCCACAATCCCTAAGTCAACGCTGCCCGAGAAACATCACTTGGCCTCCCTGGTGAGGGTTGATTTATCCTCCCATTGGATCCCCTTATTTTGTATCATCCACATACCAGCCTTTCTCACTGGGTTGTAACCCCCTTGAAAACTAAGGCTGTATCTTATTTAGAACAAGTGAGCCCTTAATTAAAATGTGTTGAGTTGAATTAATCTCAGTTCTGTCACACTGATATTCAGACTGACACATTCTGGAGCTTCCCAAAAAGTCATCATGTTACTGTCAAACCATCTTTAGGACAAGTTTGCCTGCTCCTAGGTCAGCTGCAAGAAAAAGTCCTAGAGAATGTGCTTGAAGCTCCAATTAGTTATAATGTGGACACTCTCAGAGCCAAAGGACATCAAAAGCACCCAGAAACAGAGACACCCATATTCTGCCTTAATAATTAGAAAAACTAAAGTGTGTCAGGGGGGTAGTATTGAATGAGAGGTGAAATGAAATTAGAAGCTGAATCTAAAATAAAACCTATATTTTAAATAAAATAAGCTAATTTCTTCAGCTGTTTAGGTCATAATAGAGTCAGTCACAAGGAAATATCTTTCCTCCTGGTGTTTGCTGATGAGAAGTAAGTAAAAACGTGTCTTGCATTGTTTGCAATTAATTTGTCACAGAGCTACAGGAAGAAAGTAAAATTCATGCCAAAAGACAACTAAATGTCTCAGGTGGAGAGCTTGTGAAGCAGAGTCTTTGCTGGCTTTCTGCAAAAGCAAAACACTGATATTCAATCTGAAAAATTCCAGATGGCTCCGTTAGAGTCCCAAGGGGATGCATTCTGCAGTATGTCCAGGCAGTGGATAAAATATCAATTTCAGAGTGTTTTGTGAAAATTAGTCATGTTGAGTTTCCATGTTGAATGTCTCCCATATGCCTGGCTTTGTGGAATTTTAAGACATATGGAGTATTTCCATCCTCACTCAGTATTTCACCTTTCGCTGCAACAAGTTACTGCATTGTACTACTGAGATGTGCACATCATCCGTTATTGCTGGAAATTGGCATAAAAAGTTAGCTCACGGGTGGATCACCTGAGGTCAGGATTTCGAAACCAGCCTGGCCAACATGGTGAAATCCCATCTCTACTGAAAATATAAAAAGTAGCTCGGTATAGTGGCAGGTGCCTGTAATCCCAGCTACTTGGGAGACTGAGGCAGGAGAATCACTTGAACCCGGGAGGCAGAGGTTGCAGTGAGCCAAGACCGTGCCATTGCACTCCAGCTTGGGTAACAAGAGTAAAACTCTGTCGAGAGAGAGAGAGAGAAAGAGAGAGAGAGAGAGAGAAAGGAGAGAGAGAGGAAGAAAGGAAGGAAGGAAGGAAGGAAGGAAGGAAGGAAGGAAGGAAGGAAGGAAGGAAGCAAGGAAGGAAGGAAGGAAGGAAGCAAGCAAGCAAGCTAGCTCGGGAGAGAAGAAATATTCTGAAATCAGCAATATAAGTAGTTATTTTAACAACAGAGGTTGTATCCCAGAAACAGATAATTATCTTAAACCTGACAACTGAGGCATGCAGGAAAGCCCCCCGGTTATTCTTTTCACCACACCTGAAAGACATGTGGTTTTATCCCAGACTGTTTATTTTTCTACTATGTATACTTTATCTTGGAGCAAGTATCTGGCCTTACAATGTAAACCATTACTAGCATTCTTATAGCTGTCCTCTACTTCTTTCCTGATCATGAGTCCTTTAGCTACAGAATATTTATATTTGTTTCTGCTTTGTTTTTATTTATGTTGGTACTTTCTACATTTTATTTTGCTTAAATGCAGCAAAATAATACAAAACAAAACTTCAAGCCGTGCATTTAAAAATATTTCTCCTATTAAGCCTAAATCATTATTATTCAGGTTTGACTCTCTCCATTCATGTTGATTCAATTTATTACTTGAGACCCTATTATTACCAGGCCATGTGCCAAGGGAAGGAGACACAAAGAACAATTTCAGGGAACTCATAATCTAGTGAAAAAGGAAAATACGTAAACAAATGATTATAATGTAAAAAATATATAATGATCAAAATATATATGAAGCAAAGGGGTAGCACAGAGGACAGAGAGATTGATTCAGTATGAAAAGTGTGAAAGAAGGCTTAGAAAAGCAAGAATCATCTGAACTTCGCTCTGAAGAATAAAGAGGAGCTTATTAGGTAAGTTAGGAAGGAGAAGAACTCCAGGCAGAATAGCAATAGATGTGTGAAAGGAGTACAGATATGAAATTGCATAGAATCCTAACAGATATATAAGTAACTCAGTATTGCTAGAATGTAAAGGAGTAACAAAAGCAAGGACTTGAAAAATAAGTGGCAGGGGCCATTTCATACAGGGCATGTGGGGCCCCTATGAAGTGCTTGCAATTTACCTTCTAAGCTAAACGGAGCAAGCTTGTGAGGCAGAGAAGTCACACATTCTGGAATGAGCAGGCAGTGGAGAGTGAACCATAAAAGAACAAGAAGACAAATTAAAAGGCAGAGGTCAAGTTAAAGACTGTAACTGAAAAACTTCCACGTTATTAACACAGAAAAAAAATTTCCTCTGCCCTTCAATTTTTTTTTTTTTTGAAACCCATGGAAAATGACAGGGTGGATGAGAAATAGTAAAAGAAATACCCTCTTTGATTAAATTATTTATAAGCCAAAACCATCATACATGAAGAAGAGCTACCAAGTACAGTCAAAATAGAGCTAAGTTTTAGGGAAACAGATAACTTTGATTTTAGTCAGCTAAAGATATATAAACTATTTTATACACAACAAAACCTATGGCAGAAAGCCTTCCACTTTGAGCCAGGGTGTCCTGCTAGCCAGAAGTAGACCCAAACCTAGAAGAGGTTGCTGCTAAGTAAAAGTTTGAAGATAAGACAGACAAAGTCAAACTTAAGAGCAGCACACCAAATCACTAAGCCCAATCATCCATCCCAAACTAGAAGCTCAAAACAAAACAAAAAAAACAACAAACAAACAAACAAACAAAAAACAAAAAAACTCACCCAATGCAAATATTACAAATAATAATGGGAAAAAAACAGCATGACATCTATGCAAAAATACCAGAGGAGAAAACAAAACACAGGCAAAGAACACACTAAAAAGATGATGGCATAAAGCAGATAAAAATTATTAATAAATCTTTGTGAAATTTAGAAATGGAGGGAGGGAAGGAAGGACGGAAGAAGGGAGGGAGAGAAGGAGGGAGGAAGGGGTAAATAGAGCATTTGTGAAATGTAAACTTAAAGAAGAAAAATGATCAAGAAACAGTCATAGGGAGGTGAAAAGAGCAAAAGTCTGCCCAGAGTCTTTGAACTAGTTGTTATTAAAGAAACCTGTGGCTTTTTCCACTGTGGCACCACTGCACTGGGGGAAAAAAAAAGATTAAGAGAAGATAAATAATAATTAAAACTATATTAAGATATGAAACATTGATGAAAGAAATTGAAAAAGATACAAATAAATGGAAAGACATCTCATTCTCATGTATTAAAATAATTAGTATTGCTAAAATGTTCATATTTTAAGCAATTTAGAGATGCTATGTAATTCCTATCAAAAAACCAAAGACATTCTTCACAGATTAGAAGAAACAATCCTAAAATGTGTATGAAACCACAAAAGACCCTGAAGAGCCAAAGCAATCTAGAGCAAAAGAACAAAGCTGGAGCCATCACACTACCTAACTTCAAAATATTTTACAAAGCTATAGTAACCAAATCAGCATGACACTGGCATAAAAACAGACAAGTAGAACAATGGAACAGGATAGAGAGCTGGAAAATAATAAATCTACATGTTTGCAGCCAACTGATTTTCAATAAAGGCTCCAAGAATACATAATAAGGAAAGGACAGTCTTTTCAATAAATAGTGTGGGGAAAAGCAGATATCTAAATGCAGAAGAATGTAATTAGACTCTCACCGCACAGCATGTGCAAAAATCAACTCAAAATGGATTAAACAAAGGGGATTAAAATATAAGTCTACAAATGATGAAACTGCTAGAAGAAAATGGAAAAGCTCCATGACATTAGTCTGGGCAATGATTATTTTGGACATGACCTCAAAAGTACAGGCAACAAAAGAAAGAATAGAGAAATGGAATTACCTCAAATTCAAAAGCTTCTACACAGCAAAGGAAACAATCACCAGCGCAAAGAAACAACCTACATAATATGAATTTTCCTCAAAAAACAAAACAAAAACACAACTACCATATGATTCAGCAATCATATGGTAAATATTAAAAGTAAATATTAAAAGAATGTGAAACCAGCATGCTGAAGAGATAGTTGCATTCCCACATTTATTACAGCACAATTACCAACAACCAAGATATGGAATCAACCTAAGTGTCCATCAACATATAAACGGATAAAGAAAATATGGTATATATACACAACGAAACACTAGTCGGCCATAAAAAGAAGGAAATCCTGTCATTTGCAACAACATGAATGAACCTGAAGGGTATTATGTTAAGCTAAATAAGCCAGGTAGAGAAAGACAAATACTGCATGGAATCTAAAATGTTGATTTCACAGAAGTAGAGAGTAGAATGGAGGTTACCAGAGGCTGGGGCATTTGAGGGTGAGGGAGATGGGAGAGATGCTCATCAAAGTAGACAAAGTTACAGTTAGATAGGAAGAATAAGTTCAGGAGATTTACTGTATAGCATGCTGACTATAGTTAAGGACGATACACTGCATTCTTAAAAAATACTAAGAATAGATGCTAAGTGCTCTCACAACAAAATTAATACTATGCATGGTAATGCATATGCTAATTAGCTACATAATTAATGGTTATATATACTTCGCAACATCATGTTATATACAATACATAATTTTATGTCAATTTTAAAATTATTTTTAAAGAACTAGAATAATAGCTGGGCATGGAGGCTCACACCTGTAATCCCAGCACTTTGGGAGTCCAAGGCAGGTAGATCACCTGAGATCAGGAGTTTGACACGTGCCTGGCCAACATGGTGAAACCCTGTCTCTACTAAAAAAAAAATACAAAACTTATCTGGGCGTGGTGGCACGTGCCTGTAATCCCAGCTACTTGGGAGGCTGAGGCAGGAGAATTGCTTGAACTCAGGAGGCGGAGGTTGCAGTGAGCCAAGATTGCACCATCGCACCCCTGCCTGGGCAACAAGAGCAAAACTCCGTCTAAAAATAAAAACATTAGAATAATATGTAGCTACATATTTATAATTATATACATATATATTTTATTTAGAATTTACTCTTCCATGAATCTTGATCTGAACATTTGCTGGTGAAAGTATCCTTCCCAATATTAACCCTGCTTATGAGAATATCCATATTGTCTCTAAAATAAAGACGACCTTTCACACTAGGATACACAGAGAAACTTGAAAAAAAGGGAAGTTTTGGGAAAACAAAATGCTATTTAAGATAGAATATTATGTAATTTAACTGGTGAAAATTAAAATATTTTTATACTGAAACCAGCACAGTCATATTATGGACCCAAAAGCAAAAGTCCCTTGAATTTCTAAAGTCACAAACTTCAAATAAACAAAGAAACAGAGAAAACAAAACAAGACAAAACAGAAATCTGTGTTTGAGGCAGTCAGCTTCAGACGAGTCTCCAGGTTCCCAAGGAAGGAAGTTTGTTCCACTGGAACAGGGGTGTTGTCATGGCAGTCTGAATATATGAAATTATCCAACTAAACACAGCTATAATATCTTGGAATGAATCATTTTATTAGATTAATATAGAGAGATATCACAAATCAGGGCACAAGACATTCAGCACATATTGGCTAGTGGCTGCTGCATTATAGACAGCATTCTATCTAGACTCTATTATCATTAAGACACAAAGAATCTCTAAGAAACTCAAAGATACTTTTTTTAGATTGCCTTCGATCCACAATTTTTCCTTCAAAGCCTCTTATCTTTCAAGTAGATCTTAAAGGACTACGGTTACAAGGCTTAAGGACATTGAAAAATGTGCCCAGTTTTCTACCAGCAAAGAGCAATACACAAAGGCAAATGAGTATTATATTTGGGAAGGCAAAGGTCTTTAAAAAGTATTGCATCTCTTATGATGTTTTACCATTTTTAGTCAATAAACTTGGAACTGAAATAAGGGGTGTCATGACTATTTCAGTCTTTATATCTGGTATAATATACTTTGCAATAGGTTTTAGACATGTGCATTTTCTTGGTAATCTCCATGAAATGATCAAAACTTACAAGCTCATCCTAACACAATATCCTTTTTTATTTGAATAACACTGTCCTGTTTTCTTTCCTTTTATTTTTTTTAGACTCTCTTTTTTCTTTTTCTTTTTTCTTTTTTTCATCTCATGGGTTTAACTCAAAAGCACCCATGGCTTCCCTACTTGGCCCTCCCTCAGAATGGCTACATCATTTCCTTCTTTGGAGATAGGATGTCAGTAGATTATCCATTTTAGTCTCTCCTAAAGAACAGAGAATAGATTAGATAAATATTGGGGATGCATCTACATGGGACTCTTACTTTCTGTAAAGAATCATCTACAAATGAATGTCTGTCTCCATTCCCAGTGTCCCCAACACATATACCTTCTACTTAACACTGCTAAACCATCACCTGGTGGGGAGTTGGCCAAGGGATGGGGCCACCACATTGAGAAGGGTGTAAGATAAACATGCAGGACAGGTATGACAGCAGTGTCTGAATAGGCGTGAGAGCAGAGATTCGTATTCCGAAAACAGTCAGCAGTAGGATACTTCCCTAGGACCACAGACTGTGGATGGAGTAGGAGAGGTGGGAGATACTCATCTAATTCACAGGCCTGACTGAAACAGCCAAGGCCCCTTCATTCTCTGGTTACCATGCTGCAATAACAATAGGAAACAAAGCAGGAATGCTGGGCAAGCTAGACACCGTGCTCCTTCTACACCCTACACAGCACACTACAAATAAGTACACCACTCCTTGTTATGGAGTTCCTGCTGGGGAACAAAGCAGCACACGTATGTCCACACACTGAAAACAACTCACTATATGCATATTTTATTAAATTTCCCCTTCATGCCTGTCTTTCCTCTTTACTGTCTAGCTTTGGGGATGAGAACCACAGCTAAAAGACCACTTTCTATAAACATCAGGTGATCATCCATCCTACTCAGGAAGAGAAAGAGAAGCTCTTTATATCAACTCTGAATGTTCTTTCTTTCTCGTTTCAGTCATTTACTTTTATTTCTTTTCCGCTCTCCTGACCACAGCCCTGAGAGTTTCCTGGACTTTCTCATTTACCTTTGTCACAGTTGGGTGGAATCCAGTCTTTCCTGGATAGAACAGCCTCCCATCATGTGCTCACACTTTTTCCTATGGTGAACATGTAAGAATGTTCATGCCTGGTCAGCATTCCCCAGGTTTGACTTTCCTCCCTGCTTTCTTGAGCCATGATGCTTGTCCTCTGTGAAACTCCTATGTAGTCCCAAATGAAAACTGATTTCCCAGTTGGGCATTCTCTCCAGGCACATTTCAAGAGTCTGCATCACAACTGCAGAAACATCATCTTTGGTTTTTTTCTGTTTTACCATGAAGTGGCGATGCTACACAAATTCCATTTATTTCCTAAAACTGTTGGTAGACAAGGATCTTCATTTAAATCAAGTAAGGAAAGGTATGATTTACTGTACTGTGAAAGCATGGCTACAGATTATCATGTCTGGGCAATAGCTTTCTTCCCTTGAGCATCTCTCAAGGGTGCTTTGCCTATCCTGGAGAACTAGTTTGCCAGGCCTATGACATCATTTGGAGGACCTAAGGGAGAAAGAGCGAGACTACGGATCTATGTCACATCTTCACCATTATTACTTTAGCCCCAAAGCATCTCTAATTAGGTAAAACAGGACCAGAAATCTCACAGCACTGCAAATCTCCATCGACTACATAATCCTCTCTTTGTTTGCTTTTGGTCCTTCTAATTATGAATATTTCTCTTGAAACAATGAACAAAGCACATACAGTAAAAGAGAGCAGGCGAGAATGAGAGTGAGAGATGAAAGTTACAGCAACCACACACAGTGGCATTGAAATGAGAGAAAGACAAACACATTCTCTATTCAAGTGGCCACAAACCCATTCAGGGAATGCCAAGCAGCCTCAAAGGTAACATTCACGACCAACAGAGGGAAGGGGTGCAGAAAGAGCAAAATGGAAGGAAGAAGACAGAGATGAGCATTGGTGTGGAGGGAAGGAAATAATTTCCAGCATGTAAATAATAAAGACTGCTTGGTGAGTTCTTCATTTGTTACAAACTTCTACCAATTCCCTTTATTATCATAATTTCCCAGTCTTTAAGACTCTCCTACTCAAATATACGCATTGATGATCCCCGTGTGAGCAGTGCTTGAAATATCTTCTTGTTGTTGTTGTTTTTAAATAGATTCCTATTTTTAGGTATATTTGGCTTTTAGAAAATAGCACTGTTGAGGTTGGGGAGATATTGGTCAAAGGTCATATAATTACAGTTCAGCAGACTAAGTTCAAGAGATCCATTGTACAACATGGTGACTTTGGTCAATGATGATATAATATATTCTTTAAAAATGCATAGAGAGTGCATTTTGAGTGTTCTCACCACAAAAATAACTGTGTGATGTAATACATTCATTGATTAGCCAGGTTTAGACATTCAACAATGTATATGCATGTCAAAAAATCATGTTGTACACAATAAATACATGCAATCAGTCAATTAAAAAGTTTAAAAACTAATTTTTAAAAAAACGTTGTTTTACCTTTAGCATTTACAATTCCGTTCTTTCTGTATACCCTCCTCAGTTTGCTGAGTCTCCTGAACGTCTTTCGAGTTTAAAATTGTACTGCCACCTACTGTTAACTTTTAAGAACTGCAACAAAATGAGGGCAAAGGAGTTTGAAATCTGAGGAGAGAGATTGAGGAAGAATGGGCAAAAGTGGACAGTGGACACAGAAAAGAAATAGATAAAATAAAGAGACGGAGTTGGAAAAAATAATGCTTCACAAGCTTATTCATCCTGACAATGTGACCATTGCATTTTAGTATTTTGTAGACAAAATGAAAAAAGAAATAATTAAACCCAGCACAGTTGTGAAACAATAAAGGATGGGTGGCTTGCCTTTAGAAATCAGTCTCTGCAATATAGTTGCCAGCCCAATCTCTAAAACCAGGGTGAAGAAATAGAAAAGGCACATTATTCTAAAATCCAGCCAACGGAGACATACCCGGAGAGCGAGGAGGAAGGGCCCTTTAGAAAAAGCCAAGCTGCCGGCTTTATCCTAGTGACTCTGGGAACCCTGGCCAACAGTTTCCGTTGAGACATAATCCATCTGGATTTTGTGAATGTGGACTTCTTTTTTTTTCTTTATAAGCATAAGTTGAAACATGAGGGAGCTCTGGATTGTGAAGGCAAGTCACATGAGGGCCACGTTTAGTCTTAGCACGTGGGGCTTATAAGGAAGGCACCTCACTTATCTCGTGATCCCGGATATGCAGTATCTCCCTGTGGTAACTGAGTAAGGACTCAGCCACAGCTAGTTATTTTTAGGAAATCCAAATAAGGACTTCTGATCCCAGTTTTAGAAAATGGAAGACAAAACTAGGCGGGGTTGGAAGCTGCTTTGGCACCTCTGAAGATAACTGTAACATACCCAAAAGCTTTCCCGACAACATCTCCTCCCATCCCACCCTTCTCAGGAGCGAGTGGGAACAGAATCTAAACAGCGTCTGCTTCCTCCTGACTCTAATGTGTCTAAAGACAAGAGAGTTTCTCACTTATAGATCAGTTCAAGGAGCTCTGTGAAAAAAAATATAATGAATGCAGATAAATCATAGTAATATTGAAAACAAGAAATTAAAATGGGCTCGACAGACTGTGAGAATAATTCAATTACTCCAGTGTTAGATATTAAAAACTGCTGTGTACTTAACTCGAT
Source organism: Theropithecus gelada (assembly GCF_003255815.1). Taxonomy (NCBI): domain Eukaryota; kingdom Metazoa; phylum Chordata; class Mammalia; order Primates; family Cercopithecidae; genus Theropithecus; species Theropithecus gelada. The sequence goes on from NC_037670.1 coordinate 161,969,640, forward strand.
TCCAAGAGCTGTGGGAGGCACTTAACTTATAACATTTCATTTCCACCTTTAAGGAGATTCTAAGGGAATCATGGATTAAGACCAGCATCTCACAAAGTATTGGAAAAAACTGTTAGAGGATTGTTGTTCTTACGTGTGATGCCTGGCACAATCATCCAGAAAAGTTAAAAAAAAAAAAAAAAAGAAAGAAAAAGGCAGGGGGGTAGGAAATGTGGTCTCTATCTCCCTGATTTCCAAATACATAGTGCTAGCACGGTGTTGAGATATCTTTTGTTCTGATCTTCTTAGAGTTGGGGATTCAGAGGGCCCCAGAAGTACCTCAAAGAAGCCCCATGCCCTATATAACTCCCCAACCACCACCATTTCCAGTACGAAGATGACATCCCTTTCACATTCCTCAACCCCACGCTGAATATGGTAAGTGATTATTGCTCCAAATCCCAGCAACTTCAGATTTGCAGGCAAATATTTTTGAAAGTATTTCAAAATGATCGCTCTTTCATACTTTAGATCTGTTTAATCATATTATTCACCTAAGGCAGATACATTGAGAAAACAAGAGTTGGTGGAAGTTGGAGAATGCAGCAAATGGACCAACAGTCTATTCTGGAGGTGAGTGCCTGGGAACAATTCTTCCTCGTCACTTTTCCTATCACTGTGCTCACCAACAGTGCCTACATCTTCCTAGACCCACCATACTTACCTTTTACTTTCTCACTTGTGAAATACCAACATTTCTCCAAGTCAGGCATTCAAGTGCGTCTTTATTATTTTGATCTGTGAATTCCCTGGATCAAGCATATTTATATTCAAATTTGAAATATAGAAATGGAATCTACAGCCTACCAAAAATGGCCAACATTTTACATATTATTTTGTTATCACTATTATTTTGTTATAATTTGATAAGTACTAGGTTTAGTATAGCAATATAAATAGACATGTATCTATTTTGGTTTGACAGAGCGCCTTTTCTATCAAGGGATGTTGTATGAATGGAACATCCTTCCATTCACCCGAAAAGCCTGCCTTGTTGAATGCCTACCATTCTAGGTATGGTGCAAAGTGCTATGGAGACAGAGGGAGAAATGCACAGTTTGGTCATCCAAGGAACTCACATGCTTTAAAGAGGGATCCAGTCAATACTGCCTCACATTCACAGTATTCCTGAAGTGTGAATAAACATGGCTGCCAGTTTTACAAATGTCAAAAAAAAGCCACTTAACACTAATATTTCCTCATGTTCTAATCATTGGCAAAACTTGGAACTCATGGCAATGAAAGGCGAGAATTTCCTGGGATTATTTCAGATAAAATGGATGTTTAACATTAAAGTAAGTTTGTTTGTTTTTCTTTTAATGTCATTCAAAAATAAGATCTGGTATGCAGGGAATTCTGTTCTGACTCTTCCACTAGCTGAACTTGGAGAGGCAAATTTAAATCCATTTCCTCCGAGTGGTTTAGGGCCTCCATATGCATAACTGATTGAGGAACAATTATAAAAATAACAAAGCAAAATCTCTTATTAAATATTTTACACACCCATAGGAACAGAGTGTTATTATGTGCTTGCCAAATAGACTAACTCACCAATTCATTTCAAACTTGAGGTAAGTCAGGAAGAAAAAGAAGAAGAAAGGGTCAGCTATCCTGTATTTTTCCAGCTGGAATGATTATTCGGGGTGAGCAAGATTGAGAGCAGTCAAAGGTAAGTAGGGACGTCAAAGGCAGGTAGAAATGGGACCCAACTATCTCAGTGAAACAGATGCCAGGAGCCATCTTTATCCTGACAGCACTGATTTCATCTCTAAGATACATTTCAGCAAAACCTGCATCCCACTAAGAAGATTAATTTTCTCCCACTTATCTGATTGTGACGTTCAAAGAATATTTCCAAAATCAAAATCGCTGTCCAATAGTCTGTCTTCCTGCTGAGAACCTGAAGCTTTCACAATAAGCACAATTACCCTTTGTATTAGGTTCAGGCCATAACCTAATGTCCAGAAGAAACTGAACAAAGAAAATAGTTGAGGACCAGAGAGGAATGAAGTTATTTCACTCATAATCAGTCTAGCATATCTGAGTTTTCAGAACAGAGGAGGTTTCTGGGCTTTATTTTCTTGATATAGTGATTCAGAATTGCAATTGCAGACTATACTAAAAAGGCCAGCTTTTTGGTTTAAAGTATTATTGGGTGTTTTGATATCTCCAAATAATTTTGGTTGACCAAATTTCCTTAAGCACATACAACATACAGGGATGCTGAACTACATCGAGTGTTTTCCATTATTTGAGAGACATTTCTGGTTTACACAATGAGGAAGGACAAATACTTATCTGTTCATATGTAAAAGATGAAGAAAATACACATAGAACCCCTAAGAAGCCTATTTTCTTTTCTTTGAGGCTGACATTTTCATTAATTCTTTAAATATTCATCCTTTCTAGAAGTAAAAATGTTAAACCTAAAAAAGCAGCAAATTCTATTTCATCTTGTTTCCAGAACACTCTACACATATATCCATAATAGCACTTATTAGTAGGAATTGTAATAATTGGTCTAATATTTCCCCTTTAAATATAAGCTCTTCAAGGGCAATAATTATTTCTTCTTTAGTTTTATATCTTCAGTGCCTGACTTCAATCACTGAAGGTGCCCAATATTGACTTGTTCAATACATGATGGACTGAATCATTTACTGAAATCATCCTATTTCTTAGGATTCAAATGAAATCACAAATCAGACCTCACACATTATAGTTAAACATTTGCTAGCATTATCTTTCCTTGTCGCGAGAAATCCTCTGCCAATCATAAAAACCCATTAGTCCTGTGTAGCTGATAGGGTACCAGATGCCTGCTTAGACACAGTTATCTGGAGTGAATATCTGCCCTCTGTGTGGTTCACTACACTGTTTCCCCTGTGTCTTAGTCTAGTGCCAAGATATTATTTGTGTGACAGTCCGTTTTAGTTCTTTCAGGCCTAGGACTTGGGGACACTGAGAAAAAGTACACCTCTTTCAGTCATTTGGGGGTTTCTCACAAACTACAAAATCTAAGAACCAGAAAAAAGTTATTCTGATTCAGAAACAAAAGCAGTGTCTCCTAGCCCCTTTACCTGCCTGCTCTTAACCCATCTGACTCAGACTTGAGTCAGTCCTTTTCTCACAGAAAACTGAAGAATAATACATCAGAGTTTTCATTCCATGCCTATTTTCTTATCTCATAGATCCTCAAGTGGCAAAATTCTTCCTTACAACTCAAATAGATTTGATCTGCTAAAATTTAAGTTAATTCCCTCCTTATTAATCTTCTGCCAAATGAAATATAGTCTTGTCACTAATCGTGGTGGTACAATTAATGATAAGAGCAAATACATTTCCAGAATCATGTAATTTTAAATAGAACTTCCTTGAACCTTGAAAATATTTTTTTTTAACTTAAAGACAAAATCATTATGGTCCTAGCAGTAATAATGTCAGTCAACCACTTCTCACCAATTCATTTCAAAATTGGTTCTCAAATATTCGTTATTATGTTCACAGGTTTTGAAGACACTGTACACATTATGTATCCTACTTTGGAATTACAGTCTTTCCTATAGGACCTGCATATAAGTAGGCATATGTATATCTTTCTTAAAATTATAATGTTTCTAAATGGAAACAGTCCATAAAAATGCAACCAGTTCCAGTAGTGATAGAAATCTAATTCATCCTCTTTTTATTAATTGCCTCTCACTCTGCCTGAGAAAAAGGGAGGTTGATGGATCTAAGGGACGATTTTAAAGTTTAAAACCATGGGAAAATGCTGAGAAGATCCAACAGAGCCAGGTCAGTTGCAATTTGGAGGGGAAAGGGCTGCTTGGCACAGAAATGCCCTGAGTGACTTGGAAAGCATTGTGGGTATATGGGGAAAGCACTGTGGGTATATTTCTGTTTTCATTACTTTTTTCTTTTAAATCAGACTTCTCAGAATTTTGTCTTATTTATCTTTTCAAAGAATTATTTATTTATTTATTTTGTATTACTTTTTTTTTTTTTTTTTTTTTTTGAGATAGAGTCTCACTCTGTCGCCCAGGCTGGAGTGCAGTGGCGCGATCTCGGCTCACTGCAAGCTCCGCCTCCCGGGTTCATGCCATTCTCCTGCCTCAGCCTCCCAAGTAGCTGGGACTACAGGAGCCCGCCACCATGCCTGGCTACTTTGTATTTTTAGTAGAGACGGGGTTTCACCGTGTTAGCCAGGATGGTCTCCATCTCCTGAACTTGTGATCCGCCCGCCTCGGCCTCCCAAAGTGCTGGGATTACAGGCGTGAACCACCGCACCTGGCCAAAAATTTTATTTTCGGTTCATCATCTGTCTGCTTTATTCTCCTTGTCACTGATTTCTCTTGTTATCTTTTTTTTTCTCCCCTCTCATTTCTTTATGCTGGGATTCTTTTTCCAATTTATCAAATTGAATGCTTTGCTTATTTGCACACAATCATTTTTCCCTTGATAAATGAATTTACAGTCCTAAATCATTCTACGAATACCACGTTAGCAGTGTCTTGAAAACACTAATAAGTAGCATTTTCAGTTCTAAGAATTGAAAGTTTCTCTTTTGATTTCTTTTTATGTAGTGAGTTATTTGGCACTGTCAACAGGGTGTTAAAATTGAACCTTTCCTATCTCCCAAGTTGACTGGGGCCTTAAAGCTTAAAGCAACAGATGCTGATCATACCTAGATTATTACAACAAGTGTTCAGGGCCGTTTCAATTACTCATAAATACTCTAACTGGGAAGGTAAATGTTGCAATATCGAGGAAGCTGAAACTGCATATATATTCTGCAACACAGAAGAGCAGAGGAAGTTTGCTGCATTTTTAAAAATAATAGAATATTAGAAATCAATATCGAAATGGAGAAATAATTTATAGCATAGGTATGATGCAATATTCTATAATAAAAATTATTAAAAACCCACATCTATCAATATGAATGAATTTCAAAAACACAATGCTGAGTGAAATGGCAAGTTCCAAAATATATGCATTATATAACACAGGCGAAAACAAAAATACAAGTTGAGTATCCCTTCTCCAAACAGCTTGGGACCAGAAGTGTCTCAGATTTTTATTTTCTTAGGATTTTGGAATACTTGCATTATACTCACCAGCTGAGCATCCCAAATGCAAATATCTGAAATCCAAAATGTTCCAATAAGCACTTCCTTTGAGCATCACGTCAGCACTTTAAAAGTTTTGGATTTTGGAGCATCTCAGATTACAGATTTTCCAATTAGAAAGACTCCAACTTGTACAAAACAAAACGAAACCATAAAACAATGTTTTTTGTTTGTTTGTTTTTTGTTTTTTGTTTTTCCCCAAGATGGAGTCTTGCTTGTTGCCCAGGCTGGAGTACAGTGGCACTATCTCAGCTCATGGCTAGCTCCGCCTCCCAGGTTCACGCCATTCTCCTGCCTCAGCCTCCCAAGTAGCTGGGACTACAGGCGCCCACCACCACGCCCGGCTAATTTTTTGTATTTTTAGTGGAGACGGGGTTTCACCATGTTAGTCAGGATGGTCTTGATCTCCTGACCTCGTGATCCGCCCGCCTTGGCCTCCCAATGTGCTGGGATTACAGGTGTGAGCCACCGCGCCCAGCCTAAAACAATATTTTTTCCACTACTTTATGTTGTTTATGGCTTGAAAGAAAGACATAATGCAAATATAGAAAAACAATGACATAATAAATCAAGGTGGTTAGTACATGATGGCCTTCTATATAATTTTTATGCTCATTTTGATTAGAACATAGTTTATATATATTTAATAATTTTAAACTGAAGTTTGCCACCATTATATTTTGTTTCAATCTCTTCTTTTAAAGAAAAAATGCTTAAAAATTAATTCTCAGCCATATTTACTTCTGGGTAAGTTTGCAGTTGTATATTTAATGTGCATGCATAGTACCCCTATATTGTAGAATTTTTCACTTTACAAATGTAAAAGAGAAATAGAAACCAAAGTAAACCTCTGTGGCTCTGGTATGCTGACTTTGTATGGTCCCTTTGGGAAGATAGTGTAGGACAACGGAAAAAGCATGGAGTCAGAAGTCAAACCGACCTCAGGTCAAACCACACTTGTCATCTGAAGTGACCTAAGATAAATATTTTACCCTCTAGAAGCCTCAGTTTACTTATCTGTTAAGCAACGGCTAAATTCCAAAATTGTTGAAAGATTATTTAACTACGATACAAAGCAAGTGGGAAGTATTCCATCAATACTAGTTATTACTAACATTGTTAGTATTTCCACAACTGCAATTATACCTATTTGTGTCAGAGATGATGTCTGAAGGAAATAAAAAGATATTCTAAGAAATAAATGGACATGATAAGTTTAATAACTAAAGAATTAATTAAAAAGTTGAGGTAAGGCATCTAGTTTAGTTTTATTTTTAAGTGATTTAACACAATTTTAAGATGCTTGTGGCGTTTATGAGGCAGGAATTCACACTGAACCTAGTGGAGATGACTTGTCTTTGTTGCATGATGTCTGGAGATTCAGTTGGAGAAGCCTATAGGCTAGGAGTGAATGTTTGAATGTCCCTTTGCTTGTTTTCAAAGTAATTTTTCAGGTTTTTTTTTTTTAAGTGTCTACTACTCTAGGGCATTTTAGAATTAAAGTAGTATAAATGACTGTGAAAACTTATAACTGTCAATTGAAGATCAACCAAAAATTAAGAGAAATCCCTAAAAGGATAATATAACTCAAACAAACAGAAAGAGTTGATTTTGACATCTGGTTTTAAGAACCTGGCTATTATGTAAAGTAGCAAATTTATTTGTGATTCGTGGGAAGAATATTTACTATCTTATATATAATTATTTTATTTATCATGATATGTACATCAGTATGTTACATATAGAAAAATCAGGACCTAGAAAACTAGATTGAGCTCATATTTGCTTTGTGGAAACAGACTATATACATGTACAACTAAAATACTCATCTGGTTTGTCTAGGCTTAATTTTATTTCTGTAGCTAATTAAAACTCTAATTTTCCAATAAGTCTGCCCACAGATAAATGGCCACTTTTTTAGCCATCCGTGGGTGGCTGACTCACCCTGGTTCGCAAGCCTCAATTCTGTATAAAAAGGAAATGGAAAAACATCCTGAATTGTAAGCAATCAAAATGCCATCAGAAACTAACAACACAGTTTAATTAAAAAGAAAAATCCATAGTAATTCATTTTTGTTCCTTTCCCCTCTTCACACAAGAAAATAAGAAGTAATACAGAGAAGCAATTAAAATGTAGTCTCCTTTTGCCCTCAGGGTGTGTGCCTCGAAACTTTGCCAATGAAATAATTAGCTCCAAATTTCTCATTTTTTTCCCCCTTCGTAATATTGAAATTGCTTCTGGTCTTCCTTCAGAAACAAAGCACTTCCTTTGCCTCTTTAGTTAACCCTAGGCTTCTAAGAATCTTTAGTAATCTCATTATTCTATCAAAAGGCTAAGGCTGTGTGGTTACAAGGCCATTGTCACTATTTGATTAAGATCCCAGGTAAACTGAAAACCAGTCTAATTTCATGAACACACTGGATTTGTATAACCTCTGAGATGGACTGATTGGCCTGAAATTAAAGAGTAGGAGCTCATGAATGTATCTGTCACCAGGAAAAATGATAGGAAGGTGGATTCACTGAGCACGAAGGCATCAACACTGCTGTGGAACTTCAGCATGCATTCTACACTCTCACCATGATCAGACCTCAGAAGAAAGCACATGTACTGTTCTGATCTACGAACAAATGCTTTACTGCTTACCCACAGAGACTGCAATCACAACATGGTCAGCACCCAGCTTTAGCCAACAAAACCACGTAGCAATATTGGGTAGAGCACAAGTGCACAGGCTCAGGACTGAGGACCAATGACACAGCAAGATAACGTGTTCACAAATGAAAAACCACGTGTCACTTTCAAGCTACTCATGATCACTCTCATGCATGTCTTTATGATGTGGCAAACAGGGATGTCTGATAAACGCTAGACTCCAGTAAAGAAGACCCTGGTGAGGTTTAAAGTATGGGGAGGTCCACATGCAAAGGGTTCAAGGTGGCTCAGGAGCAAAAGAAATGGAAGGTGGAGCTCCAGGAAGAGTTTGTGGTAGATAAAAGTGAGCAAGTTGCATGGAATGTCAAACACAGAGTAGCACTTGCATGAGACAGCCTGAACGCCATTGAAAAGAGAATCCTGCCCATTGGTGCACAGCCCACAGTACATCCTCTCCCAGCAATCACAGTGGCACAGAGGAAAAGAACAGCGAGAGGACTCTTACTGTAGCACGCGGGAGTGGCTGAGATCTTTCAGATCTGAGTCCTCATAATAGGGAGCTATCATCCCCAGCCCACTGTCACTCAGCATGCGTTTCCGCAGGGCAGGATTCCACCAGTCTGAGATCCTGAGAGAAAGAAGGGCACCAGACAGTTAAGCATTCAAAGTCAGCCACGTGACTTCATCTCCACTTTCTGAAGATGAATCTTGCCTGTAAATGTGGGAGGCAAAATTCATCTTTATGGAATGTTTACCAGCTACTACATATTTATTATTTCATTCACTTATCTCAACAATCATGAACTATTTGTATGATTCTGTCCCCTTTACAGATGAGAAAACTGATTTTCAAGATTAAGTCATTTTAAATGTGACATGAATAAGAAGTAATAGACCTAGTGTGGAAATGCAGATTAGAAAATAACAAAGTCCATCCTGTTTCACTGCTTCCCTGATCCTGGTTTAGTTCTGGGGAGGCAACTGGCGAGAAATAAGAAAGGCACTGATTCAAGTCCTGGTGGATTTTCAGGCTCCTTTATTTTTGGAGCTAGAGCTAACAGAGGTCTAGCCAGGCCAAAGCAATTCCTTTTGGCCATTATTTGACATGAAGAAAACGACCATACAAAAAATTAGCCGGGCATGGTGGTGGGCACCTGTAGTCCCAGCTACCCGGGAGGCTCAGGCAGGAGAATGGCATGAACCCAGGAGGCGGAGCTTGCAGTGAGCCGAGATTGCGCCACTGCACTCTAGCCTGGGCGACAGAGCGAGACTCCGTCTCAAAAAAAAAAAAAAAGAAAGAAAACGAAAAAGAAAAAGAGAATGACCAAGTGAGTAAAGACCAGGGCAATTCGGCAGAATGGACTTTCTCCTTACTAGATCAAGAGCCAGAGGCCAGGTTAGGTGGGCTAACCTGGCTCTAGCACCTGCTGCTTCTGCAGTAGGATAGAACATTCTACCTTCTTTCCCCACTACTGATGGGTCTGACGCATGGATGTGCCCTGCGAAGGTGGCCTTCCCCACCACCTTTGGGGCTCCCAGGGGTGCATCAGGCTACCCCTTGTGCCTGTCAGCCTTCCCTCATGCTCTGACATCGCGGCTCTAGCTTCCTGAGAACAGCTTTCTATCTGTTCTACACAGCCACTTGTGGCATCTCTTGTCTCCCCCCAGACTTGGTACCTACTGGACATCAACTGCCCTTGGCAGAGTGAGAAACCACTCACAAATAGCAGCAGTGAAGCAAAAAAGTGAAAAAAAAGTAAATCAAGTGACAAGGGGAAAACAGGGATGAAGATGACATTGCAGTTGTGCTAGCCTAGTGGCCTGTTTATTCATACTGTATGAGGATATGTATACCATTTGCATTAACTATTTGGGTACATTGTGTATGGTTTCTAGAGCAATTCTTATTTCAATAATTCAGGCCCCATAGACCAGTAAAACACTAAATTTCACAGCAGATATTCTTATCTGTTTTTATTTTTGTACTGTTATTCCCCAAGTGCTGACACTAAGACCTGGCACACAAAATTCTCTAAATAAATAGTTTTGAATTACTGAAATAACTTAGAAATATTAATTATGTTTTGGCGGTGGAAGATGGTCATTAAATGCATGGGCTCTGGCATCAGGCAGCCCAGGACTGTATCTCATTTTTTCTACTTATTTTCTGTGAAATACTAGGCAAGTAACATAACGCTTTAGGTCTCAATTTTTTAATCTATGAATTAAGAATAACTGTTCCAAATTTTCAAGGTCACTGTGGAATGATGATGATGATGATGATGATTATAACATTCTATTTAATGCGTGTTTTAAAAATGCCAGGAATGACTTTAAGTGCTTTATCTGTATCAATTCTTTTAATCACCAAACAATTCTCTGAGTGAGGATTATTATTATTTGTATTTTACAGATGAGAAAATAAGCACAGAGCACTTAAGATGATTAAGTCACTACGAAGTGGTGGTAGAAATAGAAGAGAGACACAGGACAGAGCTCCTAAAAAGTGCTTGGTACATCATAGTTACTATACAATCTACATGTCTCCAGCAGCCTGGAAATAGCAAAGAGGAGGAAGAGGAGAAAAACTGTCAAATCACCTGTGTCAATTTTTAATGTAGATAACAGAGTTACTACAAATGTGTAAGCACAAACACAAGTACTAGTGTTTTCTAGGTTTGTTAGGAAGAGTTGCTGTGATGGAGAAAGAAGGCTTGGACATGGTGCAAATCTGGTTTTGTGTTTCTACATGGCCATTCATAAGACAGACTTATAATAACCACTCTAAGGAAATCCAACAAGAAAATCTACATTTCAAAATCATTTGATGTCATTAGAATGATGTCAAGTTCAAAGGCGAACCAGACATGGATGTCACCCTGAGGCCAGCCTCACAGGCAAGGAGAGGCACACTCACCCCGAGGCTTGCTCCACCACCAGGTCAGGCATGCCCGGAGGTGTCCCCGCTGGCTGTGACACCACCATATCTGGGTCCAGAATAAAAATCTCATCTTGGGAAATCTCCATCACAAAGTGCAAATGTTCCTAAGGAAGAACAAGAAGTCTGTTGCATGAAGAATAACAAAACAAGTATTCTTGATCTCGAGGAATAATGAAATTCTCCAACATGTCAAAGGATCACAGTGTGTTGTCAGAGCTTGATCAGTTGGTGATCCTCCCCAAAGCTGCGCTATGGCAGGCAGTGGGAAGATGGGGAGAGATGAATCCCCTTGGTTCAGGATTTCCAATTAATCAGGATTTTTTTTAGGTATATCTAGAAATGGTCTTGCCTCATCTTCCCAAATACTATTAGAGAAGTGACACCCACATACCATTGACCCAGTGAGAGTGTATGATAGCCTGGACTTCCACCCCATCATCTGGTCAAAGCTAAGCAGCCTGGTTAACATCTTTATCATTAGGTTCAATACTGTACATGTTTTTTCTAGGATAATTCAGATAATGGGAGGACTTCTTAACTTGGGCAAAACCATATTTTTTTTCTCATCGCTGACCTCTAGGGATTGGCGAACTGAAACTAAGTAGTCTAGTTATATACTTGGGACCTCAAACTTGCTAAACAGAAATGAGCTTAAAAAGACATACAAAATTTGGCTAAGAAGGAGTAAAAATATCTTTGTGAATGAAAATTTGCAGTATAGGCTGGTGATAATGTCTACAAGTCAACTTATTTCCTGTACTCATTTGCAAGATCAAGCCATATCATCTTGAGTCCATAAATCATAAAACATGTGAAGATAAATAAAAGATTCATAGCTTAGGTTATGAACACCATTCCAAAATTTGTAAGTGTCTCAGTGTGTTTTGTTAGAAAAATTTATGAGATTAGCTACCAATAAAGTACATTAACTTGAGAATTTTTCACTTTTACAAGCAGGTTGGAAAAAAAACTTACCTGAGATCTGTCTATTCGATAAAAGCGATCAGCAGAAGTTGCTAGGGGGAAAAAAAATGCAGATGGCATTCAGAATGTTCTGTAATCTGGCATCAAATTTATAACCTTCTCTTCAACTATGCTGGTCAAAACCCCTACATGATGGTCGTGCTAGTCTCCTGGCCAGTCCCTAAATCTATTAAGAAAACTTCAGCACTTCCATGCCTCTGCCACTGCTATCCTAAGGCTTAGAAAGCCCTGGCCATTGCCTCTGCCATCTAAATCATACTTGTCTTTAAAGAACCAGCTCAAATGCTTCTGTAAAACCTTTCTCAGTCCCAACCTCCCTACCCCAGACAGAATGTATTGACCCTGCCTCCATGCATATTTACATTTTTTAAAACTTCTTATACAGACTATCTTCACAGATAACCATGAGACTAAGAGACCTTGCCTCTTTAAAAATCTGTTTCATTTAATCTTTTATGCCGCCTGAAATTAGCACAGGATCTTAAAGAAAGTCAGGAATTGCTATGTATTTATTAAGTAAATAAAGCTAGAAAAAGCTACGGTTACGTGGACTTCTGAGGGAAGTGACTGCCCATTTTGGAAAACGGCTTGAAGATTCAGGCCAGGGACCATATGTGGTCTTAAATGAATCATTTCACTTTCAACCTGCATCCTTAGAGCCATGTCTGAAGGAAGCCAAAACAGCAAAAAAAATTATTTAAGCATTCTCTAAAAGAGATTGAGCTGCATCTATGGTACGAGAAAAAAAAAACCTAAATTAGAAATTTTGGGTTTCTAGAAATTATTTTAAATATTCTTAATATTAGAAAGAACTATCAGCTGCATTTCGGGAAGCTCAGGTGGGAGAACTGCTTGAAGCCAGGAGTCTCAGACCAGCCTGGGCAACAAAGCAAGACTTCATCTCTACAAAAACAATTTTGTTTTAATTAGCTGGGGATAGTGGCATGCCCCTGTGGTCCCAGGTACTTGGGAGGCTGAGGTGGGAGCATTGCCTGAGCCCAGCAGTTCAAGGTTGCAGTGAACCATGATCATGCCACTGCACTCCAGCCTGGGCAACAGAGTAAGACTCCCATCTCAAAAAAAAAAAAAAAATCAAACCAAAAATGACGTGCTTCTCACTTACATCTATCTAACAAAACCCAAATATTATAAATAGATTTTCTACAAAACAAACAGCACAAGAAAGAAAAACTCAAAATGCTAGTAATTATTTTAAATTCACAAACACTTAATGAGTAGCTTCTCTCCAAAGGGGACTGAACTAAGAAACCAGCCAATCATCGTCCCTGCTCTCTAAAATCTAAGAATAGAATAAAATCTGTCTTGGAGAAATTCACTCTATTTTGTTCTTTTAAACCATGACTGCAATTACCTTTCAAAGGTTTTTTAAATAAACCTATGGAGTGAAACTACATCTGGGTTAAGACTGTTAGCCACAACAGTTGTAGTTTTATCAAAGACTTTAGATAGAACATAACATAAATATTTTCATAATTTTCTGAAATACATGTTGTTCCTCTGCAAATTCAGGAATGACAAATGATTATGTTTCTCATTGCTATGGAATAAAGAAGCTGGAGGAAAGTCCTCAGAGGCAGCTGACGAGACATTAACAAAAACTTGCATCATGATTTATGTGGGTTAGATCTCATATAAATACAAGTGGCCATCTTCATAACACTAGAAAAATATGCCTATGGCATTTAAAGTGTTCTGTGATCTGGCACCAAAGTTATAACCTTCTCTTCCACTATGCCAGTTAAAAACCCTTACATTCCAGTCATGCTAGGCTACTGGACAGTCCTTAAATCTAAATAGATCTCTGCTGCTGCCATCCTAACGCTTGCTCATACACTCACAAATCCTGTCATACTCATATTCACGTTTATATCCTCTCAGATGCTCACCCAGATAAACAAAAACGAGGTCTACAATGAAAACCGTGTCTCCATCTGAACAAGAGAGAGAATGAGTAGTAGATACACTGGGTAGTATGTAAGCATGAATATACAGAGGTGAGAAGGTATGCAATATGGGTAATTGGATAGAAATGTAATATCAGGCAACATCTAGGAGACAGATATTTGAGATAAAAACAGACTCATTAAACAACCATAAAATAACTAACATGTTATGCATGCAATATGTCATGCTGATCCAAGCAGATGTGAATGCAACTGAATTTTTCAACCTTTCTCCAGAAATGTATACATCATACTGCAATAATGGTCTCACAAAAATAATATGAATGTTCCATAAGATGCAAACAACATATAAATTAGTATCCATCCTGTGCTTATAGAATCCAGCTACTGGTCTGAATTAATTTAAGGCAGGCAGTCAAGTTTTAAGAAACGAGGGCTGATGAAAAGGAAACATCAGCCTGAGCAACTTGATGCTGAGTTCAGCCAGAGTTAACCAAGCTGTGTTGAGGGAAATGACTTCAGGAAAGGACAGGGCAACATTAGTAGGTCCACATTGTTCCGCACGCAAAAACCAGCCATGTGGAGTGACAAGAAAGCTTTCTGAATAATCTTTTGGAAAACTAGAGTCCCCCCTATCAATTGATGCTTTGCTCTTCAACTTCCCCAACTCCCATGATACCCACAAGAAATGCAGAACTCACCATCTAGGAAGCACCACCGAGGGGAGAGCCTCTGTGCTGAGAGAGCCCTGGGGAAGGAGGTTTCATGGTCCTGGAAAGAGACACACACATTCTAGTGGCTCCATTTCAATAACCTGATTGGCTTCCCTCACTCAGCATTCTGCCATCCTTTCCTACACAAAGCACTGGTGAGAAGACCAAATCACATTTTGTTTTCTCTAGGAACAGAAAGAAGGGCTCTGCTTTGAAATTCTTTCACATAGAAATTTTAAAAATAACTCCCTCATAAAATTACCAGGAGGTTTTCAATTATTCCATTAAATATTTTCTATTATTCCATTAAACATAAATAATCTATTTTAGGACATTTACTTCTTATGAGAATTTCTTTCTTTCCCTTTGTGAAGCCAAGGAACGAGTGACAGCTGGCTGTCATTGACACCTAGGTCTAAAGCACTGGCACAGAATGAGAATGAATCAAACATTATCTACTGGCCACATGGGACATACAGTACGTGAGAAAAAGCAGCAGCGATCCATACACAGGGGCTGTTCATCTACATGGAAACAAAATCAACCTCGCACCTTGAGGTCATCTCTAACCTCAGCCTTCTCCACTGAACCCAATTACAGATGAGTAGACAAGGAAGAAAAGTAGTGCCAGGTTAACTCATGACAAAATCACTCTGTCCAAGACTCACCCAAACTGCAACGTGCTCATTCACCTGAGCATTTTCTAGGCGTCTCACGTCTGTGACCTCCCAATTACCCCTCCCTATTTAACATCAAGTCTGCCTGACATAACTGCCATCATTCTTTCCTCTGGGTTTGGATAAAAATATGTCTTTTCTCTTCAAAGCCAATCACTTAATTTAGACTCTAGACTATCTTTCTTTCTCCTTTGAACTTTATTTCTGTAGCATTATTAAAATCCACTCAATTCTTCTGCTCTCAATAGTTCCCTCTCTTCCAAAATAAATTCCCCTCAGTTGATCTTGTTACATCTATTTTTTATTGCTATTTTATTTATATTTTATTTTTTGAGACAGGGTCTCACTCTGTCTTCCAGGCTGGAGTGCAGTGGTGTGATCATGGCAGTGCAGTGGTGTGACCATGGCTCACCATAGCCTTGGTTTCCTGGCCTCAGGTGATCCTCCAGCCTCAGCCTCCCAAGTAGCTGAAACTGCAGTTGATATATCTTTTGAAAATCTTCTTAAACTCTCCTTTCTTGCCCTTCCAAACTTCTGAAGCTTATGTTTATTATCTCCTGCTCCAAGTCTCACTTACACGCCTCAGACATGACCTCTAGAAGCCTGGCCTCTGGCCTCTGACCTCCCGGGCTTCGAAAAACTGCCCTTCCAACAGATTGCCAGGACTGGCTTGCTTCCCTGATTTACTACAATTCTCAGTTCCCAAACTTCCTTGAAGTCTCAGAAGCTTTTATTTCTTATAAAGAATTAAGGCTATATCCACGAAACAGAAGAGAGAACTGGCAGATTGAAAACTGAAAGGATTTTCTCTTTCGGATTCCAAACTTTTAAAAATTAAACATTTTCTCTACTAAGAGAAGCCTGCCAATGATAACCAGGGAGGAAGGAGAGCACCTTCTAGTTTACAACACATGATTTGGAGCATTCTAGCCCTGGTTTGCAGTGGAATTGAAATCACTGACAGAAATGGGACAAATGAGGGAGGCCAGGTCTCTGAGGGGAAGACACTGGGAGTCTGGCCCTTATTAGGGATTTGAAATGTTCAAATGTAGGGAGCAACACTGAGGTATGACTGTGCAGGCAGCAATAAAGACGTGGCAGCTGAAGCTGCAGGCGTGGATGATCTTGTGTGTACAGAGGGGACAGGAGAAGAAAACAGGAATAACATAGAAGAAGTAATAAGGACCCAATCAGAGGTTGCACTGACTTTCTTGGTAGTTACTCAACACTCCCTGCTGCCCTGCTTGATCCTCAAATAAAGCCTGGGCTTAAATCACTTGTTCTCAAAGTGTGCATCAGCTGGAAACTTGTCAGAAGCACAAATTTCCGGGGGGCCCATCCCAGGTCTACGGAAGCACTATGGGTGGAGCCCAGCAATGTGTTTTAACAAGCCTTTCAGATGAGTCTGAGGATGTATGTGAAAGAACCTAACATTACCAAACAAAAGAGAGGTATCTTAGTAAACTAGAAACCTTGAGTGTATGGAGTTTTACTCTAAATGAATTCTGTGAATTAAATAATTGATAGAGGAAAAACTGGTCTCATTCAGGAATGCTACCAAAATCTGTATTTATAAATATAAAATATATCCATATAGCTATGGATACAGAGATACTATATAATATATATAGAAAAAATATATGTTACATATAGTCTCTCTCTCACTCTATTTTTTATATATATATATTCTATATATATGTGTATATATATTCCTCTTTTTTGAACTGAATTTTCATCCTGATTGTTGAGCTAAATGAAATCTTGACATGTGCTTAGTAACTATTTATATGAGAATTATGTGTAACATTTTGAGAATTATATTTTGACACGTGTGACATCTTGTTTTAAAGGAACTTAAGGTACTTAAGGCATTTTTGTAAAACAGATAAAGCTGCTGATGTCTCTCAGTTGGGTGAGAAATGTAATTATCGACCAATAAATTTGGAAGTGATTCAAAATATTTAGTGGCAACTATGAAAGCTAATAAATAAAGAGATTAAACAGAAACAGGATTATCTTCTCTATGAATAAAGGAGCTAAAACACAAGGACCCTTTCTGCATTTTGATGTTGAATATGCTGCAGAGGACACTATAAAAACATATCCTAATTTCCCTAGGTAAAAATCATACAGGAATGCCTGATTTATCATTTTAAAAACCTAAGGATCCATCACACTATCTCTAGGCTATTCTAACTACAGAAAATTGGATGTTATTTAGTCTAGGTTAATAAAATCCAGATTGAGGCACTGCCTCAGCAACATGACTACCACAGGTTGGTAAGGAAATACAGATGGTGTGTATCTTTTTATGTGCAGGTGGCTGTGTGTCTGGAGAGTTTTATGCCCATGCCTGACTTTATTAATGTAGTTCGCTTTTGTTCACTTATTTACTCAACATTTTGATCCATGGATGGAAACTGCAAAAATGTTTGACCTACAGAAACCTCTGATATAACTCAATGTTCTTAAAGAGGTTTTGTCTAATGATAACATTATAATTTTGTTTGGTGAAAACACATTGGTCGCCATAAAGCTCTTTAAAATACTTTAATGGGTCCTCAAACAGGTTCAACAATTCTTGAACTCTCCAAAATTGTACACTAGACTTGGTATGTCTGTGGGTATGTTCATTTTCCTGGACAGAAAAACCACTGCTTTCTAGATTATCAAAGTGATCTGAGATTCCCAAAATGCTAGAAAAAGAAAAAAAAAAAAAAAGCTATTAATTTAAAGAATCAAAAATTTAGGTCAGAGGTAATTCAACAAAATAAGAAGATACTGATCAGTAAAATGCCTTATGAGAATAGGAATTACCGATTCAAAGTTACTGGTAATTGTAATACCAAAACAACAAACAACAAAAGCTCTCTGAGCTTGTAGCTATTCTCCTAGTAGCGGACTGAAACTAGGTCAATTTCTACATGGAAGAACTCAACTTTTTGCTTATTTCCATCCATGGTCTCTCCCAAGTGTTTGTTTTCAGTGCCTTAGGTTCTTCTACTTATGTTCGTTTTTATAAACAGAGGAAAAATGTATTTATATTTGCCATTGGATGGTATTAATAATTGAAGTTAAATAATACATCATTAATTAAATCTGATTTTAAAAGACAATGTTACTTAAAATAATTGGATACTTTCCTGGTGACCTGAAGATTAAACTGCAATTTTGGGAGTTGTTAGAAAAGCAAAAGTAGAGCTCTAACTTCTCTGAAATGCTTCCCTGAAATAGATTTGCACCCTCTTCCAACTTTTTTGAAGCTCTTTCCACCTTGTTCGTTTTAAAAAAGTGAGTTCTTAAAGAAAAGCTACTCACATAATAGGTCCTATGTTAAAAGTCATTTGAATTCCAATGAAAAACTGTAATTACTATCTGGGTAGATTCATAATGCAATTAAACTACTTATTTAAAAATTCTACATATATAAAATATACAAAAGCATCAAGTCTCAAAAAAATTTGCTCTTGAATCTAGTCCATGTACATATCTATGCAGATGAAAATGCTTCACCTACATTGGGACACTAGAAATTGGATATTTTTTTGAAGTCAGTGTTAAAATGATGTTCCAATGTAGCAGATTGACAATATGCAAAATATACCTACAAAATATGCCAGCAATCTGTAAAATAAGAAACAAGAAAATCCAGGTATGAAGCACAAATGGGTGCTGAAAATATATCTCAAAGATCCGAGAGAGAATAGGAGGTGAAGAGCAAGCTAGGGACAGAAAAGTTGGTGGTGGTTGAGGTGGCGGTGGTGGATGTTGGATTTCACTTGAGTTGAAAAACAGAGCAAAAAGATAGTGAGAAAGTCTGCTTCGCAAAACTGAAATTTTTGTAGGATGTGATCATCATTATCACAGACAAGCTAAGAATTGAGATGCCAAAAAATGTTCCTGTCCTTGAGGTGTTAAAATATCGTAGGGGAGACAGATCTGATGAATGAGATGGAAAAACAAGGCGAGAGATTGTATGTGATCCAGCCCCAATTAAGCAGCAAGCCCAGAGGCGGCGGAAGGCTGATGGGAAGCGCACCAGCTTTGAGAGGCACGACAATCCTGGCGCCCGACTCTCACCCGCTACTCGCTGTGAGAGTTTAGGATAATTTCTTATCCAGTTCCTTGAATACCTCATTTTAAAATGGCTACAATAATATCTAACATAAGGGTTCTTTTGAGGAATTAATGACACATGAAATGCTTAACCCATTAGCGGAAACGTGTTTATGTGCAGATAGAATTATCCGAGAGATAATTATATCTCATGCTAGGCAGCTGAGACATTATTTTACCAAAACAATTCTGCCCTTAGTCATACGAGGGTCTCATGGGACACAGGCCACATTTCAGACCAGGTCATTTAGATGGTGCTGCCCCTAACACAACACTATGTATCCATAAATACATTTGCACTCAGATTCTGAGTTTTAGAGAAAATAAATAAACAGGGCAAATTTGTATGAGTGAACACAAAACAGGGTGGCTTTTAACAAAGGCTGAAATCACGCCATTTGTTGGTTTGATGCTTATAGGGCTTGTCTTAATCAGCAATCCAGTGCCTCTGTTCACAATATTAGATGTTATATAATTGTCTTAAATACAGGATATTGTCTTCAAGGCTGAATGTCTTCTATCACCAACAGGCATACATTTCAGAACATTTTTATTTTACTGATGTCTCCCTTCCCCATTCAAGAGTAACTGCTTACTTAGTATTACCCTAGTTTCACCAAAATTAACTTATCACTTGCTAATTTGGGCCGTCATTTGTCACAAAACTATACATTATTCTTATTCCTGTGATACAATTGTGATCAACCTTTTCAATGCATGTTTATTAAAGCCAATGAAATGCAAGGCATGTGACTGGAAGGTCACAAAGAACAAAGCGTGGACCACGTCTTTAAAGGGTGGCTACTACACTAGGAACCAGTCTAGGTGCTCTGCATGCTTCTCTCTGGCTCCAATTCTTGGAGTTACTGTAAGTCTGATTTACCAAGTTTCAACTTCTTTTCCCAAGGGATGACTATTTTAATTATGATTTCAATTTACTTCCTGGTTACTGCCAACAGCCACCAATTTTAGAAAAAGGATTTTGAGCCAGCTTCCAAAAGAATCAGAGTTTGGTAATAAGAAAAAAAAAAAAAGAAGAAGACAGCAGAAGAAATTCATTGTTGGCAAAGCAAATGGAAGGCTCAGTTCACATTTAAGAAAGCCCTTTCCTTTGAAAGTCTCAAACGTGGGGCTAAAAACCTTTGTTCTGGAGCAATAGTTTACAAAGAGTCCTGGTGCTGATGTATAGCCAAGAAGTGCCAGTAGATAAAATCCTGAGTCATCCAACCCAGTTACACAGAGGCCAGCTGTCACTATGTCAAGTAGAACAGGTAGCTCTTGACTCTGGCTGTCCTTCATTCCTTCCTACTCTTAGTCTTCCACCTACAGCTTCTGCCCTGACTCATCTCCACTGTCTAACAGTGAAGGATAAGAAACACTAATCTGGACAAGCTGTCAAAAAAATCACTGAACCACATTTTGGTGATGGTAATTTTCCTTTTTTTTCTTCTTTTTACGGTATGCTCATTTTGTGCTTCTGAGAATTTCATGTAAACATTGCTCTACTTCTGTATTAATGGTGGCTATAGATTAAATAAAGCTTAGCATATTCCATTTTTTATTTCATCTACTGAATATTTTATACTTGACACAATTTCTCTCAGCCACATATGTTACTATCAGAATTCACAATTGGAGTGTTCAAGTCTCACATTATCATCTCCCCTAGTTTTAGGGTTACCTGGACACTGCCACAGGGAAAATTTAGAAATATTAGGCTACAGTCTCAATAATAGGTTAGTTTTAACCCAAAATCTTCTATGTATGTGCAGGCTTTCTTCGTTTTGTTATTAAGAAGCCTGCATAATCTAGCTCCTACCTACCTCTCCTGCAATTCACCCCACTATTCTTCCTGAACCTCTTCTCCTACATCTAAGAGCTGACCACAATAAAGAACTTCAGTTGTGAGAGTTTAAGTAAACTACCCAGACGTCCCAAGCTATTCAGTGGTGGAGAGTACAGACTTCTTTTACTTCAGAGCTCATGACCTCATGTACAGGGTTTTATAGCTTCTAAAGGAATTATGATTTCAGGTTTTGAAGGATGAGTGAGGTTCGGTATAAATCAAGTTTGAGAGCTCAGAATTTTCTAGACTCAGCTCAAACAAAAGCAGGAAGAAAGCAAACTAGAATGATCTAAATGGATATGAAGACCTCATTCTACTCTAGTCAAAGATCTTCCACAGATTCAACTTTTATTACTTGTCAAACTAAGCCTCCTGTTTCTTACCAGACAGTTTGCTCCTGGTAGCTCAGAGTTCCTGCTCCCACACATTCTTCAGTCTTGCTGTCTTCCCATTTCCCACCACTGTGTTCCCTGCTGCCTAAGAATTCCACAGGAATATGGCAATCAATGGGAACGATAGGCAACTCCAACCCAGACAGAGGAACTGAGACTACAACCATGTGAAGAAAAATTCAATTACAGATTTTGGGTAACTTTGCTGTATACGTTATGTAATTTACAAACTTCACACAAATACAGCCAATCTTAGTACGTTTTTAGCATGTGACATATTTTTTATTTCTGTTGTGATTTTATTTTTGAAGTACCATAAAGTTTATTGCAATATTGTTTGCAAACAATGGCAACAATACTAAACAACCTAAAAATGTCTATCCATAGAAACAGGGTTAAATAAACACCATGGAATACAGTGATAATTTTTAAAGACTGAGTTAGAGTTTCACCTATTAGCAAGATGTAATTTCCATGGTACATTACCATTAAAAATACATTGTGGAATAATATGTATAGTGTGCACATGCAAATTGTAAATACATTTTTATTTTTATTATAATTTTTATTTTTATTTTTTGAGACAGAGTCTCACCCTGTCACCCAGGCAGGAGTGCAGTGGTGCAATCTCAGCTCACTGCAACCTCTGCCTCCTGGACTCAAACAATCCTTCCACCTCAGCTCCCAAGTAGCTGGGACTACAGGCACATGCTACAGTGCCCAGCTAATTTTGGGGTTGTTTTTTGTACAGACGGGGTTTCGTCATGTTACCCAGGCTGGTCTCAAAGTCCTGGCTCAAGCGATCTGCCCATGATGGCCTCCCAAAGTGCTGAGATTGCAGGCATGAGCCACTGCGCCCAGCTATATTTGTATTTTTAAGCAACAATCCCTACATATGTATTCATGTACATCTATGTGTGGAACTTTATATAAATGTGGGAAAACAAAACTGCATACCATAAAGGTCTACATTGGGTGGCGAGTTAAAAACCAAGCAGAAGTCTAGAATTATGTACAATATCAAAACTACAGTAAACCAAGATTATAAAACCTGGCAGATTGCAGAACACACATAGCTTATAAAAGTCAAGAGATATACCACGAGGACCTTGATATCAGAGAGAAACGCATATTGTATGGGTTAAAAATGGAGCGGGTATAAAGAGAAGCAGAATATCAGACAGGAATTCACAATTTACAGTGAAGGTGTGTAAACTTTTTATGCTCGCACCTTCTTACCCTATCATGACCACAGAGAAGAATATGTTCTTATGTACACAGGGTACAAATAAGTCCTGCATCATGTCTATCTACACACCTTTCTCTTGTACTAAAAAAATAATAATAATCGGAGTGTAACTGAGTGATGTTACAGAGAGGTATTACTGAATTTTCTCTAATTCGTGTTTAAAGTAACTCTCGTTACTAATTCATACAGCTCACATCAGGTAAACACGTTCTCCGTTCTCAGAGGGCCTGGAAGACTAGTAGATTGGGTAGCCCTGGCATTAAGGATTCCTGGATTCAGGGGCATCCTCTGGCCTCTGCAGAAGGGTGAAAAGCAGTGCAATGTGAACCATGAATTAGATATGGAAGGAAATAGGAGGTAAGAAAAACAAACGGCTCCTTGAAAGAGGGCGAATATTGGTTCCAGGACAGACCTTAGCTTCATGGAAGCTCTAGGTTGGACCCGGCAATGTTCTCATCACTGAACAAGAACATGAATGGTCAGAGTATTTTTGATTTGTGAATGCTGCACATTAAACAAATGTACAGTGACCTATTTTCCAATACAGAGAAAAAATACAATCTTAAAAATATGCATCTTTCAAAAGCATCTGACAGAGTAGATACTTAAGAAATATGATTGTATGAATGCAGTTATATTTCAGAAGACAGTCACATAATTACCTGAGCTGTGCCTCTACCCATCACATCTACAGCCTTCAATGGTAATTTAGAGCCTCTAGTCTCCCCAGTCCTCTCAAATTGCATGATCAAATCAATGATTCATCAAAGAGATAAGATACTTGACTTGTCCATTTTTGGATCTGTTATTTTTCTTCATATAAATGGTGTGATTTAGATGAATGCAACTGTCATTGCTCTGTAATGTAGGCCAAATGACATAACCTTAGATATACCATGCTCCTTTCTATTTTAAATACAATAATCTAAAATTACATGCTCTTTAAATAAATAATATTAGCAAAAACTGCTCATTTCAAAAATCCCTGATACGTGAATCTTTGCTTTTGATATATGTTAATGGAAAATCTGCTTCTTGTGCTAAAAATACAGACACATGCACAAACACAAAACTGACATTCCTCATGTGTATATATTTCTGAAAGCCAACTGGCACAAATTATATAAAATTGATGAGAAAATCATCTGAACCACTATTTGGCATGCATATGCCAAAGTTACCCTTAATTTACATGCAATTGCTCATAGCTGATGCACACATAATTTAATGAAGGCACAGCAGCCCCATCACACACTCGAGTAAGTTTTCCAATTAAGCAATGTTCACCTAGTGTTGAACTATGCCTTCAATGTGAATGAAATTCTTTTTCTTTCATAAAATTGCAAAAGGACATAAACAGAAACAAAAGTTCTATGGCTTGGGAATCCCTGCCTCATTTAATAATGGTCAATGAATAATCACCTTACTTTAAACTTTCTCTTGTTACCCATTCAAACTTCTCATCTGTCTGTCACAGCATCTCCCACACATCAGCCATCTATCCATTTCTTAACATAATGTTGCATACAAATATGTATGTATATCTCTAACTAAAGCCCCAAATAGACTTGCTATTGTTTATTTTAATATCTCAAAACCCCTTCACCTCGAACCTACTTTACCACCCATGACTCCTACAGTGGAGGAATACAGAAATGGCATGGCCATTCTTCAACCCAGATTTGGAAGATGAAGAAATAGTGACAGTTGGGTAGAAGATAGAAATAAGCAATATTCTAACATTTTCAAGAGTCCCTTTGTGTGAGAAAGTTCTCCATTAGCAATAATGACAACTCCAGTACTGCCTTCACTCCTCACGGACAACAGACCTGACCCTAGGCAAGTCTTATTTAATTCCTCATTTGACCCATTGCTGACAGCTTTAATCTAGTCCAAAGGAATAGCATTCTCCAAAGTTTCTAGCTGGTCCCATCCTTCTCTCTCAGGCAAGATAAATCAATTCCCAGGAAGACTCTCTAAACCTTGTTCCACTCTATGTATTGAAGGACTCTTCTGGACGCCAGAAAACAAATGGAGGAGGAAGAGATTTCAGAGCAAGGAGAGAGATGAATAAGGACAGCCAGAATAAAGAGAAAGGGGATGAATGAAATATTTATAGGAAAATGCTGTTTGCCCAGAACTAGACACAACTTTCATGGAATACAATACAGACCAGTACTCCAGAAAAGCAGGCATGTAGGAACAAAGGAGATCATAGGAGGAACAAGCAATGTAGACTCCGATCTGACCAAGAGGGTTTTTTGTTTTGTTTTGTTTTTTTTGTTTTTTTTATGAAAGTGAAAGACGTCTATGGCTTTTCAATAATGTTATCTCTATTTTTAAACATTCCAACCATTCTGGTACTATTTTTAAGTGAATTAATTCTTACAGAAGGTAATCACCTGGCTGAATCTATTTTTGCACCTACGGGTGAATCCTATGGTATTCACTAAAATCTCAAGTTATAATTCCTACCATTTAATGCCCCATAAAGCATCACCCTGGGAAATGGGGAAACCTGGGGTGTCTACAAAAAACCCTCTAATTGCTCCTAGTTCTCTCTTTATTCTACTGTACTACATCTATAAATGCCTCCTTCTGTTCTCCATCCCTACTTTTTTTTTTTTTTTTTTTTTTTTTTGCTCCTCCTCTTTCTTTCTCCTTTCCCTTTCCTCGTCTAGGTCTTATACCTATCTGGGGTTGTCATTTATGTACTGAAAACTGCCAGAGTAACTCAGGGTTCTTCAAGCTCTACACTATTGACATTTGGGGCTGGATAATTCTTCGTGGTAGAAGGCTTATCTGTGCATTATAAGATGTTTAATAGCATCCATGGCCTTTATCAAATAGATTTCAAAGTCTTCAGACATTGCCAAATGTCCCCCACAGGGAGCAAAATCTTCCCAGCTGGAAATCACTAGAATGGCACATCTGCCTCTATTCCTTAGTACCTTTGTGATTTGGCGTTAAGAAGGGGTATCATGATTTCAAGGGAGGAAGCAGAGAAGGAATTATCTCAAAGTAGGTGGCCTCAGAAAGCATCCTTATCAAATAAGCAGGCAGAGTCCAATTCTTATGTTAATTCTTGTTCATTTGGCAACATCAAGAATATCCTAAATCTGCAAGTGCAATGCATTTTGCTTGTAAAACGTACTAGTTACAGGTAACATCAATGCTATTAGGATGGAGGGGCCTTTGTATTTTGACCTCAGAGATGGTGTTGGCAAGAATTTTCAACAGGCTATAAATATCTAACACATTCTTGTATAACCCATAATGCCTTGTTAGGTTAATAAGAAGTGTCATTTTTGAGCCTCAGTGCTTTGTTGGCAATTCACTATGAATTTGGAAAAGGAAGAAACCAAAGCAATGAAATGCTTAAGTGGCGAGAAACTGCCATATGGCTCACTAATAAGGTGTCTTGGGCACATGTACACCTTTCTAAATGCTGCTTTTCTCCTGAGTTTTTTCTGGTCTTAGAAAACAGTAAGCTAAAATCTTAGCTGCAAATTAGTGAGCTGACAGGAATTTCTCAAGTTTTCAGAAATACTGGTATTAATTTATTCTCTTCACAGTTAATTCTCCAAGCATATTTAATGCCATCTCATAGACAAGAAGCTTCATTAAAAGACATTTAAGACATTTCGTTGTTCATGTTTCTTACAGCTTTTTCACCTATAACACTCCTTATTCCCACCAGAACAAACTAGGGAATTCTGATATAATCAGTTTCTGCACTAAGAAATGAAAGATTTAGTATTAAATTTCCTGCCAGTCACTTTCTACATAAAAATTAATAGCACCTATATCCCATGTGTTTTATAATATGCACACCTAGAAAAAATATAAAAATCAATCCATATCTTTTCAGCCTGTCAATGGCATTTGACACTGTCCATTACTCCTTCCTCTCTGAAATACATTTCACTCTTGGCTTTCGTGATATCACCTTCTCCTTGATTTACAGCATCCTTGCTGTTCATCTCAGTTTCCATGATTCTTCTTGACCAATGGCTCTCTTGAATCTGCACTCTTCTCGACTCATGAATAAATACAGATAGAACACTGGGCCCTCATCTCTAACTGAACTCCTCCCTAAGTGATCTCCTCCAGCCTTGTAGTTTTAAGCACCATCCATCCATTTGCTGATGATTCCAAAATTTCTATCTCTGGGCCTGAATTTTTTAATGAAGTTTAATATTCATATACCCAACTGCCTACTCACCAACCCTCTTGGATCTAATAGGCATGTCAAAACTAATATAGCTAACACAGAACTCTATTTCCTATGCCTCCAACTCATTCCTCCTTTGATAATCTTAGCCAAACATGAAAGTTTATCTCTCCCAGCTTCATGCTTCAACCAGCTGTCCTCGCCCTGCTCAGGAAATTCCTCATTAGCTTCTCCCTGTGCTCTGGCCAGGTTAATTCTAACAGTCTCTTTTTCTTTTCTGTTTAATGAGCAAATTCTGGGCTTCTTGGATCTTTTTTGTTCCAACCATTCCTTCATGCTCAAAGGCCCCTGCTTTTTATCACTCTGCTCACTCCTTCATTGTCCTAAGGAAGGATATGGGAAAAGGTGACACTCTTGACACTCATCCCTGACCACTGCATTTGTTATCCTGGATGTTCAGTGCACAAAACCTTTTGATGTGACATTTGTAATGCAGCAGTTTTGACACCAAGATTTGACTTGACGGAAGTAAACAAAATAAGGCAGGAATATTTTGACATAGTCAGAAAAATATCATTAATCCTTCTGAGTGTTATCACCAAAAAATACATGTAATAAATAACTCAGTCGGCCAGGCGTGGTGGCTCATGCCTGTAATCCCAGAAATTTGGGAGGTCGAGGTGGGCAGATCACAAGTTTCGTAGACCACGAGGTCAGGAGATCAAGACAATCCTGGCTAACATGGTGAAACCCCATCTCTACTAAAAATACAAAAATTAGCCGGGCATCGTGGTGGGCGCCTATAGTCCCAGTTACTCGGGAGGCTGAGACAGGAGACTGGCGTGAACCCAGGAGGCGGAGCTTGCAGTGAGCCGAGTTTGCACCACTGCACACCAGTCTGGGCAACAGAGCGAGACTCTGTCTCAAAAATAAATAAATAAATAACTCAGTCATATTGTAGTGTCTTATCCATCCATTGATCTCCATGAATAGTTGCAGATAGGGAATAAAAAAATGTGGTACAAAATGCCCACAGTTTAAACTCTCACACCAAAGTGACTACACTGTATAAGCCAGGAATAATAAGTAAATGTAGTCTCATAAACCTAGCCAGGATAAATCTAACATATTTTGATAAAGTTGTAAAGGTTCAAAATGTCTAAGAGGAGAAAGTATAAACTCTGAAAAAAAAAAACATATCCTCATAGTATTATAACTACTACTGCCAATTGTTAAGAGATCAGCTCTTACCTTTAAAAGCACTATGCTTTTTTTATTTCAATTTTTACTTTAAGTTATTGGGTACATGTGCAGGATTTGCAGGTTTGTTACATAGGTAAACATGTGCCATGGTGGTTTGCTGCACCTATCAACCCATACCCTAGGTATTAAGCCCAGCATGTATGAGCTATTATTCCTAATGCTCTCCTTCTTCCCACCCCCACAATAGGCCCCAGTGTGTGCTGTTCCCCTCTCTGTGTCCATGTGTTCTCATTGTTTAACTACCACTTATAAGTGAGAAGATGTGGTGTTTGGTTGTCTGTTCTTGTATAAGTTTGCTGAGGATAATGGCTTCCAGCTCCATCCATGTCAGTGCAAAGGACATTATCTCATTCCTTTTTATGGCTGCATAGTATTCCATGGTATATATGTACAACATTTTCTTTATCTAGTCTATCGTTCATGGGCATTTGTGTTGATTCCATGTCTTTGTTATTGTGAAAGCACTATACTTTTTAAAATCAAATTTATACCTAGACAGTGGCTCTGGGTAAATATGCAAATAGTCACTCTGATGAAAGCTGTGCTCTATCTAAAAAATTAGGTGGAAATTTGTCTTCTAGTGGTTGGTAAAAACAGTCTAGAAGAAGTTCATTTTGTTTTTGTTTTTTTTTTTTCTTAATGTAAACATATCCTAAGTGACTTCTCTTCCTTTCAAGGCCAGACAGAGGGAAGAAAGAACTCTGGAAGTGTGGGATATGATGTTTGAGAAATAAACATACAAGTAAGAACACAAAGGCCATTCCTGCCATTAAGCCTGAAGATAAGCTGCTTCAGCCAAGGGCAGAGTATGATTGGTAGGGGAAGAAAGCTACCTAGAAGGCTACAAGGTACAGGTTTTTCTTCAAATTGTTGTGTTTTCTATTTATGCTAAAGGATGTTAAATTGGAAATTTCAGGCATAGGAAAATAGACACAAAAATCCAAAGTGAAGTGCTAAACCAGGATTTACACATTTATAAATTTAGGCAGAGTTACATTCCTCCCCACATGGAAGTATAAAGGGTTTGAAGAGATTTATTTGGAGAGAATTGTTGGCATGCTGTGATTCCCACATAGCTTTCCTCTTAACAGGGCAGGGTAAGGAGACTCTCAGATAAAAGGGCTTTAATGAGACCAGTTGAAGAGCTTTGTTTGGGCTCCGTGCAGTCTGGAGTAATACTGTGTGCTAGGATCTACATCATGTCTGAGAAATCGAATGGGTAAGAAGATGGCTGAAGAGATCTCTGCATCACAAGCGGGATGAGGAAGTTGGAAAGAAACTGCACCCCCAAAGTCTGCTGGGACAAAGAATAAGAGTGCTCTCCTATGGACTTTATATGGGCCATAGAGAGACGCAGACTGAGTTTATTAGATTGTCCAAAAGACCAGGATGAACCACTCAGATTACATTTTAAAACTGTTGCTTGACGGTTGTAGGAAGCAGGGAATTCTCTTTTTCTGGAGGTGACGGAAAAAACATAGTCCTAGTGGCTAAAGGCAGTCATCTTGGACCACAAGGTCATCTAAGCCAGAAGTAAAATTGACAGGAAGAGGAGAACAACACAGAAGGACCAGCAGGAAAGTGGACTGTGAGCCATGACCAAATGGGATGAGAAATCCACTTTGATCTGGACTTTTTGCTTATGTGAACCAAGAGACCCTTTCCCTGCTAAGCTAGTTTCAGCTGAGTTTTCTGGTATTTGTTACCGAAAGCACTCAATGTTATAACCTTTTCTAACTGATCTAGGAGAAAATCCACAGTCCAAATTTGTGCTAGATTAGGGTGGTCGAAAATCAGGAAAACACAAAAGAATCAGAATACCATTTTCACTAGGTTTTTAGAATGAACTCTATCCCTTGGGAAGACGTGAACTCTAAATCAAAATGAGACATTAATTGAAAGATGGACTTCATTTGGCCGGAAGGTAAGAAACAAGGAGAGTCAATTATTTGTTACCTGGTAATGAACTCTCTGGGAGCCAGAAGAAACTGACTGTAGGTCCTAATGAGAAAACGGAAAAAAAAATCCATACCTTAAAATTAGTTTGAAGAAGCTGCCCCACAACTCGATCTCGACTGAACTCCCAATTTACTATTCTTATGCTCATCTGGAAAGTATCCAACACACCCAAATTCATAAAGGTTAAATAAAGAAGGTAATGCCAGAAATCATAAAAGCAAACCAAGTTGGACTGAGAGAAGGTCATTAAGCTATTGAAACCTGTAAGTCCTACATAGTGTTTACAGGTAAGTGATATATTATTATTTCAATCTCCTATAGAGGAGACCAGAAGTAAAAGATAGGCAATTTTGTTCTAGTAAATGGGGATTATATTTAATTTGCATGTGAACTTTAGGCTTGTGAAGAAGGCTTTGGAAATCCCCTTAAACAATTAGGAAGCTTTTCTTTACCTTAGACCAGATACATACTGTCATGGTAACTGTTTATACTGATAAGTCGCTTAGCAAATAGGGGTTTTCATAGACTACAAAGAGAAAAATCACCAACCACCTCCACATTATCACGAAGTGCAAATTAACAGGGTTGAAATTAATGAGGTTTTACTGGCAGATTGTGAAAGCCTGACTCCTTTCATAAAGTTTTATAACGAACTTGTCACCATTGTCATGCCTCCTAGGCTTCCTTGCTAATGAGTGTCATGATTCTATTTATAGATGTCAGCAATCCTGGGTACCTTTGTCCTTACACCTATTTCCCACAGCGTTTCATCAAAGTACTTTCCATTAGTTTTAAAAACTTTTCCTCTTTATATGTTGAGTTGCCTCTTTTTTAAAAATCCTACTTTTAGTTGAATATTGGTACAATAAACATGCTATTCAGTTAGTTAAGTTGGATTTTAACAAAGTCAATTCATCAATCGTGTATTAATACTATTCTACTGTGAAGTCTTGTTAACAAAGCTCTACAAGTGTTAATTTAAAAAAAAAAAGGTAAAAAGGTTTGGCGCCAATTATGATTCATTTTTTTCATTACAGGTTTCTGGAGTGAGATTCCACAGCAAAATACAAACATTATTTTGGGAAATGAGATACTAGGAGTTCGGGAACATATTAATAGAATTGGACCTGAGTCACTAAAAATTCATATATTTTAACTTGTTTAAGTGGCTACCCTCAGTCAAAATAGCTTAACGAAGCCATAAGTATAAAATTCGTTGACCATCTTTCTCTCATCCATATCAGTATTCAAGATTTGTCATCTATTTCTCAAAATCAGTAATTTCTCACATCACTATGTGCCTCCCACCTGAACTTATTTCCACCAAGAGAAACAGAATCAAATATTCAGGGATAAGAGGTTACAATTCAGAGTGATTTTAAACAGTATGTATTGACTTTATTTACAATCTTTACCTTTGTATAACATGTTGACCGGGACAGAGTTGCTTATCAAGGGGTATCAGCTGGGTACCACCCAACAGCTGTAAAAATACAAATGTCTAGGCCACACCAAGAAAAGTGGCTCTAATATACATCTTTCATCAAAAAACAATGATAAAGAAATCGTCATTTATGCTTTTTGCAATTTGTGGAATGGAGACAGTTAAAACTCCCCCTCAAATTTTTGCAGAAACAACCAACAACAATTGTAAGGATGAGTTTGGGTCTCCTGGCTTTGCTGGTGCAGTTCACATTTGGGAGTGCCATATATTGGGGTGACTTCCTTTCTGTTTCTCTAAAGCAAGACCAGATTAAGAAAAAAAATAATAGATTATTCTTTATGTTCTGACAAATTACTATGAAATGTAGAGGATTTTTGCTTCCTACAGAAGTTTTATTTATTTTTTTGTTTACAAAATCTAGCTGTCTCTGACATAAGCGTCAGACACAAAACATTACATATCACTGTTTTCTTTCATAATTTAACAGTCCCTGTTGAAATTCTGAACATCTCAAATATACAGGTATGTGTCTGGTAAGATGACAAGTTCCAAGCTATAGTTACAAACACACCAGGGCAACAGCACCCTGTAGTTAAACCAGTCAATGCTTTCCCATTTCAACTATCTGAGGAGTGAACAACAGAGACAGTGGGAGAGGGTGACATACAGCGTATGCTTGAAGGACAAAGCCACCACATTTCCATTTCCTCTCCAAATGCATCATTTCAGAAGCAAATACGTATGGCTGGTAATTGTTTACAAAAATGGAAAGTTGAGAATAAGTAATGGGCTAAATAAACTCACCTCCTGTAGGCGGTCTATGTACATACGGCAAGTCTCCAAATCACAGTCTCCACGCACAACTAGAATACCCAGAGGTATCGCTAAGGGTGAAGGAAGAAGAAAAATCTAAAATAACATATTTGATTTTTCTATATCAGCATAAATGTGTTTTTCATGGTTAAAAAACAATCTCATAAATATTATGGGTTTAGATAATGTCCATAAAAAGAAAGAAGTACTTTCTCCTTATACCTTTTTTATTATTTCAGTCTCTTCTTGTTTGCAGTTGTCACACACTTCCCTAGCATGATCCATGTTGCCCCTTGCCAACTGTCCTTCATCTCATTGTATTTCAGTGACCCTGAGATGAAGTGAATTGTCACGGTAACGATGGACTGGCAGAACAGGGAGGCTGCTCATGGCCAGTTGATAATTATACTTGCATTTTTTATGCTTATGCATAAATTTATGCTTGCATTTGTAATAGACAACATGAGGACGTAGTGCCAGAGACGAATTAAAAATTGAGGATTCTGAACACTTAATCCTTTCCTTCCTGAATGCAGAGAACTTCATCTTTTTGTCTGTCTACAACAGCTTCCTATTTATGAGACTTGAGCTACTCAAGGCACTGTTGCTACCTGGTGGCCAACACTAGAATTAAAGGCATAAAATGTTAGAAAGAAAAGAACAAAAAACAACTTCTAGAAGAGGCAAATCCAACTAATGTTAAGGATGGCCAATGTAAGTGTAGTAACAGCAGGCTCTCAGAAAACAATAAGACATGACTAAGTTACGCACCTTATAAAATATGCTACTTAGGTAGTGTCAAACACACACAGTGGCTTTAGTGTATAGAACCTACTTCAGATATAATCACAAGAGTCCTGAAATACTGAAAAACAGTCTTCTTTCCAAAACTTAAAAAAAAAAGTATCTACAAATTTCTTATTTTAAAAGTACAATTACACTATTAAATCCATGATTTAACATAAAACTTTCAAAATTTTGAATTAACCAACTGGAAAGTAGCAAGCAAATGATAAGGCAGTGGTGTTCTCTAATAATTTTTTACAATCATTCACTCATTGAGTGTATTTTTAAAGCCATCATCAATAAATGTGTCTGAAAATACAAAGTACTAGACCCTTAAAAATTCATAATACACAGAAGAAGATACATTTAAAATGCATAAAAAACCTTGAAGAATCTCCAAGTAGTAGAGAAGGCATATATATAAACAAAAAAATAATAAGTATAACACAGACCAAATTAAATGTATGAACTTAGTCATTTGAAAACTATAGGAAAGAGGGGCTAATTCTTGCCTAGGCGGAGGGGTAGATTTTAGGCTCTCTGAAGAACATGAAGCCTCATTTGATGTTTTAGCTGGAGGAGCAAAGGTGGTCTAGAGAAAAAGAAATAGTGTTTGTATCTCAATGTTACCTCCTAGATTGGTTTCTGCTAGGGAGACCTAATCAAACCCACTACCCCATTCCTTTATGTTTCTAAAGTCCTGCATACATAAATCTTTAAGGCATCCAAGATTTTGTGGAACTATGGAAGCCTGTGAGTGAGTGTGGATTGTTTACCTTCACTTCCCCAATGCCTAGTAAAGCAATGGCAGATATTCAATAAATGAGTATAAAAAGGAGGAGGAAGATGGGCTTAATGACTGTTTGTATGCAAAAGAGAAAGTCTATCTTTCAGGTGCAAGTCACCTTTCCAGGGTAGACAAGAAGCAAAGTAAGCAAGAGGCAGTCAGTAGAGGATAAGGAGCACTTTTGTAAGCATCATATCTTTGGGGAAGTAATAATCATTCTAAAAGAATATTTATCCTTCTTTTAAAAGATAAACAGCAGCATCAAAAAGTTTTCAGCATGGCAATCATGCCTCTTTGTAGGAAAAGGAAGGGAAATTCAATAAGGACATCTCTTAAAAATAGTGATTCATCATCTTCAGCTAGACTTACTATAAAGACTGAAATAAGTTAATCCACCAAGATAAGAGCAGAATAGAATTTCTAATATTTGAAGAATGATGAGGAAAAGTTGGAATTTTGACCTAGCGAATAAATCTGTAAATGGAATATAGCTATAATTAACATGAGCATCCACATTGGAATCTTGCTTAATGATATTTCCTCTTAATATCAAATGTGCAAAAGTAGAAAATAGATTTTAATCAATGTTTATCCATTTACTTAAGTTAGGAGATATATTTTATAGATATGCAGGAATCCTGTCAACACCTCTGGTTTCCTTCCATTAGCAGTGTTTGGAGTTAGTCTGGTCCAAGTATAAATTCAATGTATTTGGTAGCAGACATTTTAAACTACAATTAGAGATTGTATATTCAAGATATGGAATCAAGAGGAATAGCTAACAAGAAGTTTTCAAAGACGTGTCATTCATCTCTAATATGGGTATAAAATCTACAACTTCGCCTGTTCTTCGAGGAGCAAAGTAAGAGTAACTGCTTTTGATTGAGCAATACTTAGCTGTTAATTGTGAGGCAAAAAGAAAGAAAAAAAGGACATTCTCTACCGCAATTTTATAGCATGATTACCAACAACTGTCAAATTTATTCCAAGAAGGTAGCAATATGCAGTAGAAAGGATTTGCCATCATCCACTGCTGGGTTCAAATCCCAGTACTGCTTTGGTCTTGCAAATTACTCAAGTTAACTACTTAGTCAATTCTTCTGAGCCTTGGTTTAAAGACTATGGTGTTTAGAAAAGATGTCATATAGGATTTTGTGAAGATTCAATACAACACTATATTCAAAAACAAATTATCAAAACATCAATTTTTATTCTCCCTTACTCTTTTCACTATCTTTTGAGCATCTTTAGCCAGAAAATAGACATACCCAATCATCTTTCTTTTAATTTAGCATAGTACTACAAGCATTAGCTAGCAGTAGTTTAATGAGTTATATTCCAGTTTTCTTAAAACTAACTTCCACTCTTTCTGCCACGTAAAAAAACAACTAGAGT
This sequence comes from Theropithecus gelada, assembly GCF_003255815.1. Classification (NCBI taxonomy): domain Eukaryota; kingdom Metazoa; phylum Chordata; class Mammalia; order Primates; family Cercopithecidae; genus Theropithecus; species Theropithecus gelada. The sequence continues at coordinate 162,004,928 of NC_037670.1, forward strand.
AGAAAAATATTGTAACCTGACACTTCCATTTGGGCCTTTACATGGCGAAAAGAAAGCAGAAACTTTTCAAAAATTACCACCTTCCTTCTACACTATTGTTAACCAATGGCCAAGCTTCCTTGACATTTCCTCTATTTTACTTAGGAGTAGTGAGAGCACTTATCACCTGAGCTCTAGTGTCACTATCCCTGAGCTCAACAATTCATCTTATTTTGGTAGCAGAGACTTTGTTAAGGTCCAGTAAGCATGAGTCAATACTTAACCTTCATAATGGAACTTTTATTACAGGGATTAAATGGATTTCACAAGTTCTAAGTGAAAAGAACAAGCTGGGTTCTAGAATAAGATGGCAGATTTAACACTACATATTAATCTCTCACCAGAAATACTACTAACCTACAGTAAATAGATGTTTTAAAGAAATGAACAAAAATAAGGAGAAAACAACAGATGAAGTAGATGAAAAATTGGTAACTGACTCAGAGCCCTTAGAGAGTCAAATCCTAAACCACTGGTGGGGATAGACATGAACCAAAACAGTTTGTACTGCAAAACCCTCAAAAGGCTTGCAAACTGGCAGTACCATGTGCCTCAGGAGCTGAGGTTAAAGGAGGTGGTTAAGATAGAAGCAACGGATGTTAGATCACCAGATATCCACCACCCATTGTGGGCAGGTGCAGTTACCTTACAGAAAATGAAGATTAATTGATTATCTGAAGACTGCAGTGATCCCCAGCTTTCTTCCCACACTGAATTCCCTAAAAGCTGGCAGCCAGAACCTTACTTTCTTAGAAAAACATTGAAAACTCATCTCAGTGGAATCTGACAAAACCATGAGGAAATACATTAACATGAGAACAGGCCCACTCCCAACATTTATAAGGCTCAAGTCAAGAACATAAAGACCTGCATTCCATATTTCAATATATTTATAAGTTTAATGTGAATTCCCAAAACTGTTAAGTGAAATATGTTCTATCTTCCTATCCTGATAAATATTCCTTTGTAGTTACCTAAATGAGATGCTGAAACTCATAATTCTTGTACTCCAAGGAGTATTAGAACAAAACATAGTTCTTGTGGTCCACAGTCAGACCTCCTTCTCTTTCCACTCCGTGGATATGTTCAAAACACGAAAGTCCTTGTGCGTATGTATACAGACATTACAGACCATATCCTCAAGCTTTCTCCAAAGCCCATGCAAACTGCTGCCCCAAAGGAAGGGCCTTCCTTAGTCCTATGCCCGCCCACTCCACATGACTCCTGGGAGACTAGACCAGAAGAGGCCTATGGAGATCCTAGAAGCAGGTCTGGAGCTGTTGGGGCAGGAATTCTAAGAATCCAAAGCATAGTCTAGAAAAGGATAGAGAAATCCTTAGACAAGCCCTTTTCCTTTGCACTTTAGACACATCATCCCATGAAGCAGGGCAAAGCCAGAAATGGTACATATCCGGGACATCTAAAGCTGAAGCACCTCTCCTATAGGTCTAAAGACAGCACTGATTCATCATTCCCAAGAAACAGTTCACCCAGTTCCCTCACATTGAAGCTTGAAGTCAATAAGCTTTATGCATGAGCTCAGAACTTCCAGGCAGCTTTTATATTTCCCACTTTTAATAACGAAGTGAAAGGCAAAAGTGATCAGAAAATTGAGAAATCTTTCTAATGCAGAAGCCAAAGATCAAAATACACAGGATTCTCCAGGCAAGATAGCTGAATAGACACAGCCAGAAGGAACATCTGCCATTGAGGGACCAGGACATCAGGAAGACTTTAAGCAGATCTTCAGAAGGAAAGCATTGAGAATGGCTAGAGGGAGGACACAGATGTTGGGCTTAAGCGGGAGAAAGCTGGCAGCCCTGCATGGGGCTACCATACATCAGTTCCTGGCCCTCAGTTGCCCCTGGGGTAGTGGTGAGTTGAGCAGGCAAGGAATGACCTACTCTCACCATGGACTTATAGAATCCTGGCAGCAGGAGACCACATGACCCCCACAGAAACGTAAGCTGGAAAGAACAGTTACTTAGAGAGGTGGTAGGGGCAGGGCTCCAGCTGGCTGGAGCCCAAAGGGTTTGGGGCAGCAATGTCTGCAGTGAAGCATGACCAGGGATGCCCATCCCCCAAGGCGTCCCATGCTCCCCTAGGAAACTTTAGCCTTAGGGGAGCTGTCAGACCTGAAGAGATCTGGGCCAGTCTGACCTGAGTGACCCCTGTGTGCTGGCCTCTCCTGCTTGCAGTGCAGCCGCAAATGCTCAACTGGGGTGTCTCCCAGGGACATGCATAATAGCTCCTGTGCTGGCAGACTGTGCCTGACAATCAAATAGCTCCAGCACAGTGGCCCCTGCCAAGGCATGTCAGCCCACCTGCACCCTCCCACCACTGCAGCATCCTCTGTACCACTTTGCTGGCATGTACTCATCCAAGGCCACCCCCATATCATTTTGCCAGTGTGTATGTGCCAGAAGACCTTGCCTACCCTTCCCTGCCAGTACGTATCTACAACCCACTGTGCCACTGCTGCCAGCATGAGCACAACCTGCTCCCATTCACCCAGCTGTACCACCACTGTTAGCACAAGTACACAAATGAAGATCAGCAGCCCCACTCTCTGCCTTATGCTGCCATTGCCTCCAGTGTGAATGCACACATGGAGACCACCAGCCCCACACCTGCCAGTGCCCCACCGCACCCACTATTACTGCCACATACAAATGCCTGTATGGAGGCTGGAAACCCCTGGCCCACCAGTGCCCCACTCCAGCTGATGAGCATGCACCTCATCACACCGCTGCTATTTCTGGCGTGTACAAATGAGCACAGATTTCATTTCCACCACCCAGTGAAGCTCTTTGGCTGTCACCGCCCATCAGGGCAACAGGTTCCTAACCCTGAGGAGCCAGAGAAGAAAGCAGGGGGCCCAAAATGAGCCCCCCAGAGTTAAAGCACACAGCTCAGGAGTGTTGAACTGAGCACTGGCCCCCTAAAATATTCCAGAAATGAAGCCAGTTGACCAAACCCACCTTATACCATAATCAAACACCCAACAACACCAAAGAAAATAAAGCAAACAAAACCCAAAAATATCTAAAAGATAGCAACTTCAAAGACTGAAGGAAAATCAGCCCCCAAAGATGAAAAAGAACCAGCGCAAGAACTCTGGCAACTCCAAAAGCTAGAGAGTCTTCTTACCTCCAAATGACTGCACTAGTTCCCCAGCAATGGTTCTTAACCAGGCTGAAATAGCTGAAATGACAGAAATAGAATCAGAATATGGACAGGAATGAAGATCATCGAGATTCTGAAGAATGTTAAAACCCAATCCAAAAATTCTAAAGAATACAATAAAATGATACAGCAGATGAAAGATGAAATGACCATTTTAAGAAATAACTAAACTGAGATGCTAGAGCTGAAAAACTCAAGAATTTCAGAATACAACTGCAAGTTATTAACAGCAGAACTGACCAGCTGAAGCAAGAATCTCAGAGCATGAAGACCAGTCCTCCAAAATAACTCAGACAAGTATGAAGAAAAAATAACGAAGAAGAATGAACAGAATGTCTGAGAAATATGGGATTATTTAAAGAGACCAAGTCTATGACTTATCAGCATTCCTCAAAGAGAAAAAGAGAAAGCAAGCAACTTGGAAAATACATTTCAGGATACCATCCATGAAAATTTCCCCAACCTTGGTAGAGAGGACAACATTCAAGTTCAGGAGATGAAGAGAAACCCTGTGAAATATTACACAAGAAGATCATCACCAAGACACACAGTCGTCAGATTCTCCAAGGAAGAAAAGAAAGAAAGAAAGTTTAAGGAAGCTAGAAAGAAGGGGCAGGTCACCTACATCACCCATCGGGCTAACAGCTAACCTTAGAGCAGAAACCCTATAAGAGAGAAGAGATCAGGGGCCTATATTCAGCATTCTTAAAGAAAAGAATTTCAAACCAAGAATTTTATATGTAGCCAAACTACACTTCAAAGCAAAGGAAAAATAAGATCCTTTTCAGACAAGCAAATACTAAGAGAATTCATTACCACCAGACCTGCCTTATAAGAGGTCCTGAAGAGAGTACTAAATATGGAAAGGAAAGGCCATTACTGGCCACTACAAAAACATGCCTAAATACACAGACCAGTGATACTATAAAGCAATCACACAAACAAATCTGCACAATAATGAGCTAACAACACAGTGACAGGATCAAAGTCACACATATTAATGCTAACTTTGAATGTAAATGGGTTAAATGCCCCATTTCAAAGGCACAGAGTGGCAAGTTGGATAATGACACAGGATCAAATGGTATGCTGTCTTCAAGAGACCCAGGTCACATGCGATGATACAAAAAAATCTACCAAGCAGACAGAAAACAGAAAAGACAGAAAATGGAAAAAAGACAGAAAACAGAAAAAAGCAATCTATTTCAGACAAAATAGACTTTAAACCAACACAGATTCAAAAAAGACAAAGAATAGCATTACATAATGGTAAAGGGTTCAATTCTATAAGAATGAATTATCATAAATATATAGGCACCTAACACAAGAGCACCCAGATTCATAAAGCAAATTCTTAGAGACCTACAAAGGTAATTGATAATCACACAATGATAGTGAGAGACTTTAACACCCCACTGACAGTATTAGACAGATAATCAAGACAGAAAACTAACAAAGATATTTAGGACCTGAACTCAACACTTGACCAAATGAACCTAATAGACTTCTATAGACGTCTCTACTCCAAAACAGCAGAATGTACATTCTTCTCATCTGCACATGGCACATACCCTAAAATCGACCACACAATCAGACACAAAACAATCCTCAGCAAATTCAAAAAAGCAAAATCATACCAACCACACAGTTGGACCACAACTAAATAAAAATAAAAATCAGTACTCAGTAAATCATTCAAAACTGTACAATTACATGGAAAATAAACAAAATGCTCACAAATGACTTTGGGGGAAATAATGAAATTAAGGTGAAAATTAATAAATTATTTGGAACTAATGAGAACAAAGACATGACATACTAGAATCTCTGGGACACAGTTAAAATGTTGTTACAAGGAGTTTATAGCACCAAATTTCCACATCAAAAAGTTAGAATGATCTCAAATTAATGATCTAATATCACAACTAGAGGAACCAGAGAAACAGGAGCAAATAAACCCCAAAGCTAGCAGAAGACAATAAATAACCAAAATCAGAGTTGAACTAAAGAAAATTGAGACAGTGAAAAACACTCAGAAGATCAACAAATCCAGGAGTTGCTTTTTTTAATAACTAATAAGATAGACTGTTAGCTAGACTAATACAGAAAAACAGGGAGAAGATCCAAATAAACACAATCAGAAGTGACACTTCTTACCCCACAGAAATATAAAACACCCTTAAAGACTACTGTGAATACCTCTCTGCACACAAGCTAGAAAAACAGGAAAAAATTGAGAAATTCCTGGAAATATACCTCCTCCCAGGATTGAACCAGGAAGAAATTAAATCCTTGAATAGTCCAATAATGAGTTCCAAAACAGAATCAGTAATAAAAAAGCCCAACCAGAAAAAGCCCAGGACTAGACAAATTCACAGTCAAATTCTAGCAGATGTATAAAGAAGAGCTGGTACGATTCCTACTGAAACTATTCAAGAAAAGAAAAGAAAAGAAAACCCTGAGGAGGAGAGGCTCATCCCTAACTCATTTGGTGAGGCCAGCATCATCCTGATACCAAAACCTGGCAGACACACACACGCACACACACACACACACACACACACACACACACACAAATCCTTCAAGAACATAAATGCAAAAATCCTCAACAAAATACTAGCAAATCAAATCCAGCAACACATCAAAAAGCTAATCCACCATGGTCAAGTAGGCTTTATCCCTACTTGGATTCAAGGAAGTTCAACATACATGAATCAATAAATGTGATACATCAGATAAATAGAACTAAAGACAAAAACTACATGATCATCTCAACAGATGTAGAAAGGGCTTTTGACAAAATTCAACATCCTTTCTTGTTAAAAACCCTCAACAAACTAAGCACTGAAGGAACATGCTTCAAAATAATAAGAGTCATCTATGATAAACCCATAGCCAACATCATACTGAATGGGTAAAATCTGGCAGCATTCCCCTTAAAAATCAGAACAAGACAAAGATGCTCACTCTCACCACTTCTATTCAACGTAGTACTAGAAGTTGTAGCCAGAGCAATCAGTCAAGAGAAAGAAATAAAAGGCACCCAAATAGGAAGAGAGGAAATCAAACTATCTCTGTTTGCAGACAATAAGATTCTACACATAAAAAACCCGAGAATCTCTGCCCAAAATCACCTTTTTCTGATAAACAACTTCAGCAAAGTTTCAGGTTACAAAATAAATGTACAAAAATCAGTAGCATTCCAATACACCAACAACATAACATCTAAGTTGAGAATAAAATTTAAAAAACCACAAACCTATTCACAATAGCCACAAACAAAATAAAATACCCAGGAATACAGCTAACCAGGGAGGTGAAAGATCCCTATAATGACAATTACAAAGCACTGCTCAAAGAAATTAGAGATAACACAAACAAACAGGAAAACATTCCATGCTCTAGGAAGAATCAATATCACCAAAATGGCCATACCTCCCAAAGCAATTTACACACTCAATGCTATTCCTATCAAACTACCAATGATATTCTTCACAGAATTAGAACAAACTGTTTTAAAAATCACATGAGCCAAAAAAAAAAGCCCAAATAGCCAAGGCAATTATAACTTTTTTAAAAAGCTGGAGGCATCACAATACTCAAAACTATACTACAAGGCTATAGTAACCAAAACAATATGATACTAGTACAAAAACGGACAAATAGACAAATAAAACAAAATAGCCCAGAAATAGTGCCACACACCTACAACCACCTGATCTTCAATCAAGTTGATAAAAACAAGTAATGGAAAGAGGACTCCCTGTTTCAATACATGATGCTGGAATAACTGACTAGCCATATGCAGAGATGGAAACTGAACCCCTCCCTTATACCATATACAAAAATCATCTCAATACGGATTAAAGACTTAAATGTAAAACCCAGACCTATAAAAACCCTGAATGATAACCTAGGAAACATCATTCTGGACATAAGACTTGGCAAAGTTTACATGACAAAGATGCCAAATGCCATTGCAACAACAACAACAACTGACAAATAAGACCTAATTAAGCTGAAGAGCTTCTGCACAGCAAGAGAAGCTATCAAAAGAATAAACAGACAACCTACAGAATGGAAGAAAATATTTGCAAATAATGCATCTGACAAAGGTGTAATATCCAGCACCTATAAATAACTTAAACAAATTTACAAAAAAAAAAAGTGGGCAAAAGACATGAACAGACACATTTCAATCTGGCAATCAATCATATAAAAAAAAGTTCAACATCACTGACCATTAGAGAAATGCAAGTCAAAACCACAATGAGATGCCATCTCACACCAGCCAAATGGCTATTACTAAAAAGTCAAAACATGACAGATGCTGGTGAGGTTGTGGAGAAAAGGGAGTGCTTACACACTGTTAGTGGGAATGTAAATTATTGCAGCCATTGTGGAAAGCAGTTTGGCAATTACTCAAAGAACTCAAACAGAATTAGCACTTGACCCAGCAATCTCACTATTGGGTATATACCTAAAAGAACAGAAATCACTCTAACATAAAGACACATGCACGTGTATGTTCACTGCAGGACTATTCACAATAGCAAAGACATGGAATCAATCTAAATGCCCATCAAGGGTAGAGTGGATAAAGAAAATGTGGTACATATACACCATGCAATACTATATAGCCATAAAAAAAAAAAAAAAAAAGAGATCATGTCCTTTGCAGCAACATGGATGGAGCTGGAGGCCATTACCCTAAGTGAACTAATTCAGGAACAGAAATCTATTTAATAAATATCACATATTCTCACTTATAAGTAGGATCTAAATATTCCCCACCTTTGTGTACCCATGGATGAAAAGAAGGGAACACTAGACACCAGGGCCTCCTTGATGGTAGAGAGAAGAAGGAGTGTGAGGATCAAAAAACTGCCTATCTGGCACTATGCTTATTACTTAGGTGGTGAAATAATCTGGATACTAAACACCTGTGATACAAAATTTACCTGTATAATAAACCTGCACATATACCCCTAATTCTAAAATATTTTTAAAATAGAAAATGAACTTGCACAGGGAAAAATACTTTAAACATGATGTTTTTAATATCCTCAGAGAGTTGAGAGAAAATGGTCCACACATGAAATGGAAAAATAATATTAAATGATACAAAGAATATGAAGGAAAAAAGAGGAGCCTCATTCGGAGAATAAAATAGTACAAAACCCTTTGAAAATAAAAATTTGATCAAATAGAGACCTCATTAGAAAAGTTAGAATATAAAGTTGAGAAAATCTCTAAAAAAGTAGAGCAAAAATAAAAAGAGATAGAAAGTAGGAGAGAAAAAATAAAAAATAGAAACCTAGTCCAGGAGGTCTTGATAATAGGAGTTTCAAAAAACATCCCCATAATAGGAGTTTCAAAAAAACAAAAGAAAATAGAGAATAAATATAAAAAGCAAAATGAAGAATATTTCCTAAAACAATTAGTTTCCAAACTGAAATGATCCACCAAACGCCAAGCACAATAACTACAGAACAAAATAACATCATCTTGTTTTGAAATTGAAGAGTACTGGGAACAAAGGGAAGAATCTACAAGCTTACAGAAAGGAAAAACCAGATCATATACAAAGCATTAAAATTCGGAATGTTTTAGAACTTCTCAAAGGCAACCATACAGGAAAGAAGACCATGAAACAAGGCCTTCAAAGAGACTTTTACACATAACTCAGACAATCAAACAAGTGCAAGAGCTGAATGAAGGACCCATCGTCTATCAAGGAGCTACTGGGTTATCTGCCCCAATAAAGTTGAATCTGTAATAAGAATGAGTGTTATATAAAATATATTAACACTATATCACCCCCTGATGTGCTCTGCCTGAACCTATTCCTGAGAGCAAGAGTTAGATCATAGTGAAACAGAAAAATTCAAAGAAACCTCTTCCCTGTGATAATATTTTCATTTGATAGCTAGAACTCAACTTAACACCTGCCAAGGACTGCCCAGGACTCAGTCATTACCTTGCCCACTAAATTCTCTCAGAATGAGTCCGTGTGTACTCTCAGAAAAACTGAAGCCCGACAATGTACTAGAGACTCTTTTCAGCTTTCTTGGGAACCTTAAGCTAAAACTGAAAGCATCACCTTTTCTTTATACAGGGGGATTTGGATCTGCTACTTAGTTTTTCAAAACCACTCAATATCTGGTTTAGGGACATATACGTTGGTGGTAAAATATATACCTATCAAAAGAATGGAAATATAATGTAAAGTAGTTATCCCAGTAGAACAGTGAGGGGTGGTACTTGTTCTATTTCTTAATCTAAGTGGCAGGTACACCAGTGCCTATTTTACAACTAATCTTTAAACCTCTGAATTGTATATACACATTGTGATGATTAATTTTATGTGTCAACTTGACTTGGCTAAGGGACACTCAGATAGCTGGCAAAACACAATTTCTGGCTGTGTCTGTGAGGGTGTTTCCAGAAGAGATTAGCATTAGTATCAGTGGAGTGAGTAAAGAAGACCCACCCTTGTCAATGTGGGCAAGTGTCATCGTGTCATCCAATCTGTCTGGGGCCTGGATAGAACAAAAAGGTGGAATAAAAGTGAATTCTTTCTTCTTGAGCTTAGACATCCATCTTCTCCTGTCCTCTGACATCATGGCTCCCGGTTCTCTTTCCAGGACTTACACCAGTCATACCCCACTCCTGCACTCCAGTTATCAGGCTCTCAGACTGGAAGATACACCACCAGCTCCCCGGGTTCTCAGGTCTTTGGGCTTGCACTGATTTACACCACTGGCTTTCCTGGTCCTCCAACTTTCAGAAGGTATCCTGTGGGACTTCTTGGCCACTATAATTACATGAGCCAATCACCATAATAGATGTCCTGTTACATATATATGTGTACATATATATATACACATATATATATGTGTGTGTGTGTATATATATCCAGTTGGTTCTATTTCTCTAGAGAACCTGGACTAATACACACAAATTTGAGGACAGAGCAAGAAGGCAGCCATCTGTAAGCAAGCAAGAGAGCTCGCAGCAGACCCAACCATGCTGGCATCCTGAGCTTGGACTTCCTGCCCTCAGAACTGTGAAAAATAAATGTCTGTTACTTAAGCCACCCAGTGTATAATATTTTGTTTTGGCAGCCCGAGCAGACTAAAACAATGAGGAAGCTTTGACCAATTCTGGTACAGTAATAGGAACTACACTGTGGAATTAACTGATGCTATTAAGCCCTGAGAAAATTATATTACCAATTACTCCTTTCCAGCCAAAATATAAGTCCTGCCCTGGCACCCTTCTATGGCTTCACTAACCTGGCCTCCATTAACCCTCTTTCCCTATTTCCTGTTTGTTTAAATGTCTCATAATCCAGAATGTGATTAAATTAATTGGTTGAGAAATCCATTATACATTTTACATGTGCATGCTCTGGATTTTATGTTTGAAGTAAAATGCCCACAGGTCATACTAATTAATTTTGTATTCTATACTTGAAGTTAGACTACTTGAACTTGTTATGCAAATTATTGCAAATAATGCATAAATTAAAACTATTCATCCTCAGCAAATTCAAAATCTTCTAGCAACCAATCCACAGTGGTACTCTTATATCCATAAAAAACTTTTAAAGTCTATATACACCAAGATAAAACATAACAGAATATAATTTCTAAAATATATATTTCACCACAAATTATAAACAACCAGGTAATAAATCAAGCTCGGGTACCCTATATATGAGACTGAATTGCCCAAAGCTTTAAAAACCAATGTTGTTAAAGGTTACAATGAAAGGTGCCTAGAGTTGTTTCTTAATTTTTTATTGACACATAAGAATTTTACATATTTATGGGGTCCAAGTGATATTTTGATACATGTATACAACGCATAATAATCAAACCAGGGTAATTGAGCAATCTATCACCTCAAGCATTTATCACTCCTTTATGTTGGAAGAAGTCTCAATCTTCTCTTCCTAGTATTTTGAAATATACAATAAATTATTATTAACTACTATCACCTACTGTGCTATAGAACCATAAAAGTTATTTCTTCTATCTGTATTTGCACACTCATTGACCAAACTCTCTCCACTTCCCCTTACCCCTACCCTTCCGAGTCTCTGGTAATCACTATTCTACTCTCTACCTTCAGGTGACTGGCTTTTTCGGCCCTTAGATATGAAAGAGAACATGCCCTATTTGTCTTTCTGTGTCTGGATTATTTCACATAACATACTGTCCCTCCAGTTCCATCCACGTTGCTGCAAATGACAGAATTTTATTATTTTTATGGCATAATAATAATCAATTGTGTATATATACCACATTGTCTTTACCCATTCATCCACTGATAGACACTTAGGTTGCTTCTATATCTTGGCTATTATGAATACTGCTGCAATAAACTCAGGCATCCAAATATCTCTTCCATATACTGATTCCTTTCTTTTGTACCTACACATACTCAGCAGTGGGACTGCTGGATCATATGGTCAATCTATGTTTAGTATTTTTGAGGAGCCTCCATTATGTTATCCATGGTGGCTGTATTAATTTACATTCCCATCAACAGTGTAGAGTTTTAAGAAAACTTGAATCAGCTGGTATAATGCAAAAGAAAGTCAAATAATTTCCTCAAGGGAATTAATTATTTGTTGAAGAAAGCCAAAAGACCCTTGTAGACCAACTCTGAGGTAAACTGCCCTACCCAGGGATGTCTAAAGCAAATTTTATTCTGGCACAGCTTCAGCACAGCATCTTTATGCTGAATTGCATAGAGGCCAATGAAAATTCACAACAGATGAGAATCTGAGGTTAATACACATGCCCACTACATGAGCTCCCAGATGCTGAATTGAGCTAGGATCACTTTTCCTGAGCACAGCTGCTTGGAGCCTGATATGGTTTGGCTCTGTGTCCCCACCCAAATCTCATCTTGTAGCTCCCATAATTCCCATGTGTTATGGGAGCGACCCGGTGGGAGATGAATGAATCATGGGGGCGGGACTTTCCCATGCTGTTCTCGTGATACTGAATGGGTCTCACAAGATCTGATGGCTTTTAAAATGGGAGTTTGCCTGCACAAGCTCTCTCTTAGCCTGTCGCCATTCACATAAAAGGTGACTTGCTCCCCCTTGCCTTCCGCCATGATTGTGAGGCTTTCCAGCCATGTGGAACTGTTAGTTCTCCATTAAACCTCTTTCCTTTGTAAATTCCTCAGTCTCAGGTATGTCTTACCAGCAGTGTGAAAACAGACTAATACAGAGCCTAAGCCTGGGGGTTCAAGGATGTAGCACTGAGAGGAGAAGTGGAGTAGCTGAAGTAATTTATTTTCTTACACGAGTGAATCATACTCCACACTTCTGGAAAAGCCAGGTAAGCCAGAACAGACTTCCACTGTCTGTGATCTGGGAGTATGATCAAATCCATGTGATATTAAAGATACATAATTGTGTGTCATGTTGCGTAGCACTGTGTCATATGATAAATTTAGGGAGGGGTGGAATAAATATGGATGAACATGAAAATGATAACACTAATTACATAAGAAAAAGGAGGAGAAGGAAGAGAAACAGGAGGAAAAAGAAGAGGAGGATGGAGGAGGAGGAAGAAGAACAAGGAAGGAGAGGAGGAGAAAGAAAGGGAGGGCAAGGAGAAAGGAGAAAAAATAACCTACATTCACATAAATAATGTACCAGTTTTACGGTGTTATTTAATCTTTGCCACAATCCTGAGAGGTGGATATCATTATTTCTATTTTTAAAATGAGGAAACTGAGTCTCAGATAGATAACATGCCCTAAATGTTACAACCACCAAAACGGGAACAACAGCTTTCATCCTAGGTTTCTCTAACTCAAGAGCCCCTGTTTCGAACTATTCCTACTTTCCATTGAACTTGGGCCACACAGAAGGATGGAGTTTCTACTAGCTTTCAACACTGAGCTCAGAGAAGTGAAGGCAGAAACTGGTGACAGGTTGACCAGCAGCTGAGGATAGAATCATGAGTCCCATATGTAGAGCTCCACAAGCACTAGGGAAAGGCTGTGAACAGTGAGGAAATATCTCCAGGACTGGACAAAGGAACAGAACCATCAGACTCAGAAACTACCAGTGAAGTCAGACACAATCTCACGAACATACTTGGCAGAAATCTGGTCATTTTTAAAGGTTCCCCTTTCCTCTCCTTTTCCAGTAGGCCAGGTGAACTTATAGGCCATGACTCAAGTTCATCAAAACCGTTGACAGCCTTGCTATATAATCTTGTCTGCAATTTAGGGGTCACAGAATTAAAGTAATTGTTGCTTACTTTACAAATTGTGAGCTGATGCTAATTATTATTGGGACAGTAGAGATAACAAGAGTACCTAGAAATTAATCAAGTTTATTACAGAAAATCACTATGACTTGTTTTGCTATTAAAATCCTTACAATAGAATTTCCAATACTGAACTGAAGACCTCAATGATAGTTAACACAAACTAAGCATAAGACAAAATCCATGTTCTCACTTGAGGTGTTTGTTCATGACATCAGAGGCACAATATATTCAAAGGTGTTTCCCAAAGATTTTTGATATTGTGTTTACTAAACAGTATTAGTTTTCAGTCTGGTTAGCCTGTGATATTATCAATTTGGTAGTTTTGCTATAGTACATATTCTCATACCATTCATTTTAATGTTTAATTATCCTTGGTAAATAACTACATTCAGGAAAATTACAATTCCAGATACTTTTGATTATTTTGCTCAATGAGCTTAGCTTGCCCTTGGTTCTTCTGCAATATAGTATGTAATGGCCCAATGTACTGAGAAAGATCATATTATCTACCCTAATGGGTTATTGTTAAGATTAAGTCCTTACCTGTAAAAACCATCCTATATTCACTCCTCTAAGCCTTATTTAATTCACCACTTTTACCCTTAATTTTATTATCAACATGTACTGCCCTTTCACAAATTCCCAAACCAATTTCAGCAGACTATATGTGAGAACCTCTTATAGCAGATAATGTGTTGCGCGAAAGTCTCTAAAGGGTAGAGTCGAAACTAAAGCTTGTAAATAAAAGAATCAATCAAACCTACAAGGAGATGAGGGGAATCACAGCTGCCTGCTTGATGACACAAGCAAAGGCCCTATGAGCCAAAGCAGAAGGAGCCACACCTTTCATACCAAGTCCACGTGGAAGTGATAATGGAATTTATAAAAAGGGAGAAAACTCACAGCAGTTAATTCGTTCTCTGCAAGGTACCGTGATGTATTTAACAAGATGTCACTGTGGAAATAAAGAGCTGAGAGCTCAGCATTTTTTTAAAAGATTTTTTTAAAAATCTGACCAAAAAAATGTGACATTTTTGCTATTACAGTGCAATTACTGTTAAAATAGAATTGCAGCTATATGAAGCCATTTACCTATACAAAGTGCAAACAAACTATCTTCAATAGGATCATTAAAAGAAGGTGTGATACCTTAGAGAAAAGCTTCTCAGAAACCACAGGGTTTGCAAAGATTGGGCTTTAAGTTTTAAATATATATGTATGAATTGTGGAGGCTTTTTTAAAAAGGTTATCACCTTCTGAAAAGAACAATAGATATAAAAACAGAATTAAAAAGTCAGAAAATAGGAAAAGGCATTGAACAATATGGTAAACCATCAAAATATAGATAGTAATCTTAGAATAAACTTGTTAACACTATGTATATACACATTTTAAAAACTTGACATTTCCTTAAGCGTCAATTTTAGATTTACTAACATAATCAATAGAGTTTATGCAAGTACTTGCTATCATTTAATCAACCTATACATAGTATTAAGAAATCAATAGCCTTTAAAAAAAAAAAAAACATTCTCTAGAAAATAACATCAAAATAACATAGGAGAAAAGCTAGATAAGCTTGGTATGGCAATAACATTTTAGATACAACACCAAAAGCATGATCCATGAAAGACAAAAATGGTTGTCAGACTTCATTAAAATGAAAACTTCCACTCTGTGAAAAGACAGTTTTAAGAAAATGAAAAATTAGCCACAGACTGAGTGAAAATCTTTGCAAAACACATATCTGATAAAAGACTGGTATCCCATCATTCTAAGCAAACTATCACAAGGACAGAAAACCAAACACCGCATGTTCTCACTATAGGTGGGAGCTGAACAATGAGAATACATAGACAAATGGTGGGGAATATCACACCCTGGGGCCTTTCGGGGGATAGGGGGTTGGGGGAGGGACTGAAGAAAAACCAAAAAGAAAGCTGATCTTAAATTTTGCACCAGAAGGAAGCCGGTTGTCCCGCATGAACATAATGATGCCTTCTCCTCATGATATTCTCCTACCTCTTGGAGAGAACGTGCATTGAGAATCTTAGCCTTGGTCTCAGCAAGGCTCACCAAACCAATAACCAGATCTGAGCAATGGAAAATACTCAGAGAAACCATCTCATTTATACTGTTGTAGTTGGTTCATGTCCTATCTAATTCATTCTGTCTTGAAACAGGAGTAATTACCCTAGATACAAATTGTGAGTGAATACAGGGGGAAAGCTTAGTAAATAAACGCAAATTAGAATATTCACTTCTTTTAAAATAAGATTAAAAATAACATTCAATGCTGGCAAGGGTGTCATGAAATCAATTATTTCAGAGTGTAAATTTGTGCACTTTGACAGTAGGTATTAGTATTCCTAAGTGTTCTGTAACTCTGCAATCCACATCTAGGTGCCTATAATAAAGAATCCATAAGAGATGCAAAAAAAGAAAAAGAAAAATGACTGGTACCTAATAAATACATAGAATTCTTAAAACTCAACAATAAGAGAGCCCATTAAAAAACTAGGCGAAAGATCTAAACAAAATCTGACGAGAAGAAACTGCAGAAAGCAGCCGGGCGCGGTGGCTCAAGCCTGTAATCCCAGCACTTTGGGAGGCCGAGACGGGCGGATCACGAGGTCAGGAGATCAAGACCATTCTGGCTAACACGGTGAAACCCCGTCTCTACTAAAAATACAAAAAACTAGCCGGGCGAGGTGGCGGGCGCCTGTAGTCCCAGCTACTCGGGAGGCTGAGGCAGGAGAATGGCGTAAACCCAGGAGGCGGAGCTTGCAGTGAGCTGAGATCTGGCCACTGCACTCCAGCCTGGGCGACAGAGCGAGACTCCGCCTCAAAAAAAAAAAAAAAAAGAAAAAGAAACTGCAGAAAGCAAATACGCTCATCAAAAGATGCTCAACATCTTCTGTCATCAGAGAATTGCAAATTAAACAACAAAGATACCACATACTCCTAATAGAATGACTAAAATTAAGAAAAAAAAAAACCTACCACCACCAAATGCTGGTGAAAATGTGGAGCAATAGGAACACTCATTCATTGCTGGTGGAAATATAAAATGGCACAGCTGCTTTGGAAGACAACTTGGCAGCTTCTCACAAAACTATACTCTTACCATGCAATCTAGCATCAGCTCCTTGGTATTTACCCAATGGAGTTGAAAATTATGTCCACATAAATATCTGCACATGAATGTTTATAGCCTCTTTATTCATAATTGCCAAAACTTGTAAGCAACTAATATGTCCTTCGGTAGATGAACAGATAAATTGTGGTATGCCCAGACAATGGAATATTATTCAACAATAAAAAGAAATGAGCTATAAAGCAAATACAAGACATAGGGGTATTTTGAATGAAGATTGCTAAGTGAAAGATGCCAATTTGAAAAGGCTACATGATGTATAATTCCAATTATGTGAAATTCTGGAAAGGGCAAAAACTGTAGTGGCAATAAAAGAATCAGTGGTTGCCAAGGGCTTGGGAGAGGAAGGGAGAAATGAAAAGACATAATGCAAGGTATTTCTTGTGAAATATTCTGTACAATATGGTAATAATGACTGCATGTCATTACAAATTTGTGAAAGCCCATAGAGTTACATGACAAAAGAGTGAATCCTAATGTACCTATGGGATTCAGGTAATAATAATGTATCAGTATTGGCTCATCAATAGTAACAAATGAACCACATTAATGCAAGATGTTAATAAAGGTAAGAACTGTGTGTGGAGAGGCTGGGGTGGGGGAAGGTTGAGAGGATATATGGAATTCTCTGTACTTTCTACTTACTTTTTCTGTAAACTTAAAACTGCTCTGAAAAATAGTCTTAGTTAAAAAGAAACAGAAAAATCAAGAGAAAAGGAAAAGAAAAAGAAACTGTTCTGAGTTTCCTATAGACGGATACTTTGTCTATAGGAAATATAATATGGGAGGATGTAAAGATAACTGGAATCTTTCTTTTTACCTCATTAGTTCCAAATGTGCCAAGGTTATCATGGAACTACAATTCTTACTTGATGGCTGACAATAATTAGATAGAATGGGTTTGCAATACAATAATTCAACCCAATTTTTCCCTGGTGTAGGTCACAGGTCCATTTTATAACCACCTGTCATCATTAACTTCCCACTGCTTACCTGGAACCAATGCGGGGGCAACTAATGGGCACATTAGCATTCAAAAGGAAACATAATATCCCAAGAACTTTATACCTTGCCATGCCATGCCTGGGACCTGTCAGCAGTTTCACAACTCCTAGTCCTTATGATTAAAAGTAATTGTAGAGTTCGGATTCCCTAGCTTGAGTTAACCCAGATCCTGTCCATAGTCCATTAAAAATGTCATCCACAAGATAAAAGCAAATTATGTAGTTTTCCTTGGATTCTATTCAAGGGTAAGATTTCTGAGTGCTTTCTAGAAACTAACAGGTTCTCTACAAATTTGGGTTTCCAAGTACAGATGCAATTTTGCTTTTCATCATGATAGTATACTACCTAAGTGGGCAACATAAGGAACATGCAACTCACTTAAAAAAAATCCTCTTAAATGCTTATGGCATTCATAATCTTGAATAGCAACTCATGGTTTCTATTTTCGTTAATTTGGTAAATATATATTGTATATACAAAGAATTATGCCAGAATATTTTTCACGTATATAAGTCATTCACTTAATCATTTTAGCAAACGAGTTTTAAGGATTTTGTGGTGCCAGGGACAATTCTAGTGCCAGGAGTTCTTCAGAATGCTGAGTAAGACATGGTACCTGCCCTCAAGGAGTCTACCGAATTAGAGGAGGAGGGGAATACATGAAAACATCCTACTGATGATATCTTTGTGACAGGAATCAGATAGACATGTACTCCATGAGTTTAGAATCCAGAAGAGCTACACATTCCCCAAGACCAGACACTGTTCCACGAGGAGTTGTGAAGAAAATAAGGGGGTTTGACAAAAGGGACAAGAGTTTTTCAGACAAAAGGAAATTATCTCAGACCACCCTTAGGCTCTAAGGAACCACAGCATGAAAAGAAGAAAAGGAAATATTCAGGAATTAGGAAGGCAGGTAGGTACAGAGTAGAGTAGGGTGAGGCTAAGACCGGAGGTTTAATTTTTATACTAAAAAGTTGAGCTTTTATTCTCAAAAGGATGGGTAGATACTAACAGGTTTTCAACAGAAGGTGAAGGTTCCAGATGTATACTGACCAAAACAGCCTTCATGTTTCCCTCAGCATGATGGAACTTTAGACAGGTTTCTTCTTGACTATATGGGCCTGAACACTTGTTTCTTAGAGTATTTACTCTAGCAAACTTTCCATTGTAAATCCTTTCTCTGCCCCTTTGCGATGTATGTAAATCTGCTCCCAGACTCATGCCAAATTTTACAACTCAGGAATGTCTTTCTCCAGGAGCTAGAAGTCATTTTTTGAAAAGTAAACATCATGAAAGACAGAGTCCCTCTCTCTCAGGCTCTGTGGGTGGGTAAGAGCCTAACTAGTTATTGGTAATAAGAGACAATTAGCAAACACAGATGACTAGCTACAGAAAAATCAAGAGAAAGGGAAAAGAAAAAGAAACTGTTCTGAGTTTGCTATGGACAGATACTTTGCTGATGAGATCATCCTGATATAGAACAATTATCAGTACCTATGTCATTACTGATAGCATTCACACTACTCAGGAAGTCAAAAGAATGGTGGAAATAAGGAACTAAAAGTAAAACTCAAGGAGGAGAGGCAGGGGACAAGAAAAAAGAAACAAATTCCTATGGGAGGATGTAAAAACAAGTGGAATCTTTCCTTTTATTTTGTTAGTTTCAAATATGCCAAGGTTATCAAAAAACTACAATTCTTACTTGATGGCTGATAATAATTAGATACAATGGGTTGGCAATTGACCCACCTCCCCACAACATCTTCCAGTACTTTTCCACTCACTCACCCCAGTGCCTAAAAAAACCCCACCTTTTTCTTAGACAAAATGTTAGAAAAATCACTGGGAGTAATATGGAAGACAAATTGATGAAAAATAAGATGAGTGACTGGAGGATGAGTGAGGAAGCTAATGTAGTCAATGAGCTGAGCAATGGTGAGGCCTGGAATAGAGGAGTGGCAGAAAGACAAGAAGGGAAGGGCATATGAGAGAGATACGAAAGCCAAGGAAGCAACTCCTCTGTGGCCAATTGGATGGGAAGGGGGAAAAGGAGCAAGAGTGACAGTGAAGTCGTTTTGCATAGCTGTGGGGGTTACAACCTTCTGATACACTTACCTAACACCATGGACTTGTGGCCTGCTGAGCTGGAGAGAGTGAAAAAGAGCAAAGAGAGACTGTGAAATAATGTAAAATTAAGTTAAAACTGTGATGATGGAGGACAAAGACCACTTATCAATGCCTCAAAGGCAGTTTGATAACACCTAACATATAAGAAAATGGTTTCTGAGTTAGTATGTGTTATAGACAGAATTGGGGAAAGAAAATTCTGAAGGATGGAGAACAAAGAACAGAAGAAAGAGAAGTAAAGTGAACACTAACCTCCCCAGGTGCCCATCGAAGCCCAGCCCACAACTCCTCAGGTGTTAGTAACAGATCCTCTTTTTTTCTCTCTTTCCAAATCATCAGCATTCGGGACATGATGAATGGAAAGGCAGAAGTGAGAAAGAAAATCCCAGGGGGAAAAGAAAAAAAAAGGCGATGTTAAAGCCTGGTCTTCTGAACAAAGACAAAAGTTGTCAGGTGGAGCACAAGATCCAATCGTGGATGCTATTCGTAATGGCCTTACTGTTTCCTGCTTCTGATGACTGAGGTTCATGCATTGACTGTGGTTATCCAGGAGCAAGTATAGGCAGAAGGTCCAAATACCTCTCTTCTAATACATAGTAGGAACCAAAGGTCCAGACCAAACAGTGCTATGAAATGTCATGCTCATCCAGCTGAATATGTAAGTTTAATGACAATGATGTAAACGCCTACTTTTGATGAACATAATTCCATTTCAAAGAAGGTTCCTAATGTTGCCTGCAATAAAGTGCTAGTACAACATAATGATGTATGTAATTTCTTGGCACTTATTCCTGGTGTTAAATGTGACATAAGCTTTTAACTTTGAGGTCCTAATATGCCCTTGACAATGGAAATGAATATTTGTAAAATTCTCAGATACAGAAAGAACCACTACTGATATTTACTACCAGTACTTAAGTACTTGGGAGGGAGATAACAAAGACTTGACTGTGGCATTGGAATCTTGGCTACATGGCCAGGATCCCTAAATATATTCAAAAATGAAGATGAAATATTACATGTCTGAAAGGAAAGATTCATAATCGAACCTAAAACTTCAATACTTGAAATGATGATTAAATACACTGGTCCAAATCTCTTTCACAATTTCTACATGATGCTGTCTGTTACACTGTAGGGTGAAGGGCAAGGTCACCATCAACTAGATGCTGGGGACACATTCAGTCACGCAGCCTGGGATTTCTGAGTTGATGAGATACATGTGGAGAATTAATGACAGAAAGATTTTCTAAAATCAGCTGAAGGGGCCCCAAGCCTCTTTCGGGAAATCTAAATGAGTAAACAAATTATACATGGACAACTTCTATGAGATGTGAAATAGGGCGGTCTCAAACAAAGACATCCCTAGCAGCTGACAGCCTGGGGACATCTCTAATTCTGCTTATAGGTGACTCCAGGAGACTGGCAGTGGACCAGTGATTCAGGAAACCCACTCGGTACTAAGAAAGGCTGTTTTCCACCAGTGTGAACCAGGAAAAGCCTGTCATTTTTATCGACGTAACCAGTGCATAAAATCGTGGTTCTGAGTCAATCTGCAAAGATGTTATTTTCAGATTAGCTTACACTTCTGTCCTTGATTCTGTTTAATTCAATCAATGGATTGCTCTTACTAGCAACAGCTACATTTTAACAGTGAAGGGAGAGATGAATATATAAGAAACACATATCCCGTTGAGAATCAAACTCTGAAGTTTTCTCTGCTGACTATAGCATCAGACTAGAAGTGACAGCCAGAAATTGAGATGGCTTTATATTCAGGTTTCCACTTTTAATTACTCAAATTCCAAATGGAGAATGTTTGACTTGGCAATAATTCATCAGCAAGAACTTTTAAGGAAAGGTCTGCATTCACCTTTTAGGTTTCCATTTTACTTTGCTAATTCAGACACTTCTGAATAATCAACTTGTATTCCAATTCCCTGAATTTGGGATAGCAGGGAAATCAGGCCAAAAGATATAATAAGAGAAAAACTTGAGGACTAGTGCTCATTTAAGCTGAATTTCCAGTACTTAGAACAGTCTTTGATACATAGTAAGTGTTTAATAGATCATTGTTAAATGAAGAGTTGAATGAATGAACTCAAGGATTTTGGTCTGTGGGTGGTTCCTTCCTGGCCTTAGTTCAAAAAATCAGGTGCTGAGTTAATACATAGCAAGACTCTGTTTTCAGAACTGAAGCACTGCATTCATGTTAGGATTGAGGCACTCATTTTCCCAGAAGCTGAAAGTTTGCTGATAGCACACAGCTGAGTCCTTCTCCAGAAAGGATGCTACCTCACTCAAGGTTTATCCCCTTCCAGGGCAGAGCCTGATCTGTATCCAATAACCCTTGCCTCAATTTAGAAAACTCAAAATGGCTGTCTCAGGTCCAAAGGTCCCTGTGGGAGTCCTCTGTTGTGACTACAGCAAAGCTTAACTCCTCTCTCTTCCTGGTCCCGCTTTTCTTGCCCTGCACAACTGTGGTTCCCTCTTGGGAAATCCCCAATAAAATCCTTGCACACAAAACTCAGTCTCAGAGTCTGTTTCCCCAGAAATCCACCCGATGACAAGAACTATGACCGCAAATTCTTTTAAATTTGTCTTTATAAAGAAGTAGGCTGTATACTAGAAAGTGTCCTGGATTAAGAGAGAAAATATATAATTTCTTATTAAAATCCCGTCGCAGCAATGTAACCCTGTGTGAGGCAATCTTAAGTGTCCTTGTGATGATGCATGTGGCCAGTGTATACAACAGCCCTCTGTAAACCATGAAGCCCTATGAAATTATTGGGTGTTATTATTTATTATTAAACAGGATAGTTGTGACTCTGCAATGGCCAACACTGCATGACTCAAACCGTAGCAAGATAAATGAAAGTAATAATTTTATACAAAGATCTTGGAAGAAAGTCTTCAAAGGGAAGTCTAACTACCATCTGAGCTTACATTCCAGAGTAGTCAACCTGCTAAGATAGCAACCGAATGGACTAGGCTGGTCTAGAAATAGTAAGAATTGGCCATAATTTTGAGTATGTGTTACACAAAACAAACCAATGAAAAGGGAAAATATTCTTTTGGGCAGAGACGTAATGATCTACCTGCAATTGATTGCTCTAATTGCCAAAGGCTAAGTTTTAACAGTGAAGGAATGATCAAATATCATCATCAACACTTTAGGCCCATTTCCATGTATGAAATCTAACATTATTAACTTCTGATACACCACAGCACCAGAGCATGTTTTATTTTCTTATAAATAAAGAAAGCCTTTAGGTCATAAACAGAATTAGATGGCAAAGAAATTTATATTAATAATAAGATCATATTTCCACCCAATATTCCCCTGGTATCAGAGTCCTTTAAAATTAGAAAGACATAGAGTAGGCTCACCTATAAACCAAGACAGCCAGAAACGGGCAAGTCAGTGATGAAGTCAATGATCCACTTCCAAAGTAAAGTTCAGCAATCCTGCCCAACCCTCTCACTGTCTCTCTCCTCAAGTTATTTCAAACCTTCCTGTTTTTTTCCAGAACACTGATACTGTCCATTTCCAACTTTCAACTAGTAAGCTTGCTTCTTCTTTTACTGAGAAAATAAAAGCAATCAGAATAGAACTTCTGTTTCTCCCTAGCACCAAGTACACCAAGCTATCTGTATCTGTACTCACTGCTCTGCCTTCTCTTGCTGTACTTGGGAGAACCTGCCCCACACTCCTGCCCACAACCTTCCAGTGCTCACCAGGTTCCATCTTCCCACCTACTCAAAGGCACTGCTACAGTTGGCCCTCTTCTGAATCAAGTTCTCTGTCTAGTGAATCGGTCCCACCAGAAAAAAAAAAAAAAAAAAAAAAATCCTCCTTTGATTCTACTATATTCTTTTCCAGTCATCATCCCATTTCTTTCCTTCGTTTTATAGTTAAATACCTTAAAAGAGCAATCTGTGGTGAATTATAGTCATATGGCATTTAACGAAAGGGATGTGTTTTAAGGAATGTGTCATTAGGTGATTTCTGTGTTGTGTGAACATTATAGAGGGTACTTACGCAAACCTAGATGGAATCACCTACCACACATGTAGGCTATATCGTATAGCCTGTAGTTCCTAGGCTACAAACCTGTACAGCATGCTACTGTACTGAATACTGCAGGCAACTGTAACACAGTGGCATTTGGGCATCTAAAATACCTAAACATAGAAAAGGTGCAGTAAAACTACAGTATTAAAATCTTATGAGACCACTGTTGTATATGCAGTCCATCATTGATCAAGATGGCATTATGCAGCACACATCTGACCTGCATTTGACCCTATTTGCACACGAATCCTCTCTGTGCACCTTCACCTTTTTCACTCCACAATCTCGTGAGGTTACCACTAACTACCCTCTACCCCAATCCAACTACCAATTCTTAGTGTGCGTCTTACTCAACCTCTCTGAAACGCTGACAGCTAGACAGCTTTTATGAGATATTTTTCTTCTCTCGCATTCCAACAAACAAGCTCTCCTGCTGTTTTTGTAGCTAACAATAGGCTCCTCCTTGGTCTTGCTCCTTCTTGGTCTCCTTTGCTGAATCCTCTGCATCTTCCCTACCTCTACTTACACCAAGTTGCTGAGGTCAAAACCTCAGAGGCAACTGAATTTTGCACTCTTATGCAATACAGCTAATCCATCATCTCATCCTACCAGCATTACCTCCAAAATGTAGCCAGAATCCAACTGATTCTCTCCAACTCTACTACTTTAACTGCCTCACTCCTATTGCCTATCACCTGGAGTATTAGCCTGGTACCTGCTGTCCTATTTCCATCATTGCAACCTGAAAATTTTCTACCTAGTAGCCAAATTTATCTAGATAAATTCAGGCATTATACACTCCTCAAGTAGTTCCAACATCTTCTCATCACACTCTGAATAAAATCCAAAGCCTTCTCCATGGCCTATAAGCCCCCTCCATGTGCTGACCCTTTAAAATAACTTCCTGACTATCTCCATTCAACTAAGCAGGTTCCAGTCACATGGGCATCCCTTCTATTCATTAAATAGACTAAGGATGCTTGGCCTTGGAACCTGCCATTTACTCTGCCCGGGGATACTCTTCTAGAAATCCACATATACATGCACTCTTTTTGTTCTGGTCTCTGTTTAAATGTCACTTCTTCAGAAAGTCTCTTGTTGACCACCTTATCAAAAACAGGATGCCCTGTCACTGTTCTGCTTTACCTTCCTTTACAGCACTTGCCCCCATATTGTATTATTTATTCATTTGTCTGTCTCTCCACTGGAACATAAGTTCCAGGACAAGCACTTTTCCGTATTCCGAAATAGTACTAGAAATAAGGTACGCAGTCAATTAATATTTGTTGAATTTATGAATGGATGATTTATTTGAAGTTGGAGGGAGATCTAAAAACAGAAACTTGCCCAATAAACCCGAGTGTGATAAACTAAGTCAAAGTCAGTTTAAATGTAAGAAGACATTTGAAATGGAATCGTGAAAGACTGAAATACAAATTTTTACTTATGTTATTAAAGATATTTATATGAAAAATAAGAAGTACTACTTGGAGGAAACAGAAAACACAGTGATAAATAAGTATTCAAAATGCCAGCCCCGTAGACAGTTTGAGTTTTCTGTGCCTCAATTGCTTTATATGTGAAATGGGAATAACAATACTATCTATCTAGCACACTGAGATGTCAGGTAAATTAAATTACACAATATATGTAGAAAAGACATTTCCTTGCTCACAGCAATAGTATAATGTGTGTTAACATTATTATTATTTTTTTAATAAAATGATAAATATACAGACAAGAGATGGGAAAAGACAGTAAAAGAAACTAAGCACAAAACTCTGGGTAAACGTCAAATCGTGAAAATAGGAATAAACATAAACACACTTGCAAAAAGGAAGGACAATGCCTTTCAGAGGACAAACTGACATCATTTACCTCCTCAGACAGATTTCAAATTGCAAAGCCTACCTCTACCAAATGGAGGTCTAATCTCTACTGAACAGCCCTGTTGTCAACTTGTTAAATGAGGGGGAAAGATTCCATTTTAGATGAAGCTATTGATAGGAGAAAAAAAAAAATCAGTGTTTTTAGCAAACTCTTGAAGCACAATGTACTTACATGGTTTCTAATACTCATTATGAATGATGTTCGAGCTTTAAAAACTCTACTAAGGAAATACGCTGGTGAAAAAATTTTTAATCCTATGTAATTTCTATAAAACTAAACATTTTTTATATTACAGTCTGTTCTTAAGAAACAACGAGTTTAACTACTGCATTTAGCAGATAAGGAAACACAAGCCTGAGGAAGACGAATGCATTGCCCAGGTCACACACCTAATTAGTGGTTAGACTGACTTTTCTCATTCTTGCTTATATATTTTATCTTTCTTTCATTATTTAAATGATGTTTGCTAGAAAAAATAGGTATGGAATGTTTCCATAGCCCCATCACAGTTATTATCACATTTTTTTAAAAAAAGAGAAAACTCCAGAAAATCAGGAACAAATTCTTTTTTTTTTCTTCCCACCGCTGCTCACAGTAAGGACTCAATAAATGTGCATTAAATAAATTACATTGTAAAGTTGGATTTTCTAGTCTCATCTTTCAATGACTAACATCTAGTGTGGTATCTGATATACAACTGATACAAATATATAATTATTGAAAGTATAAATGCAAGAATGGTTGAATGGCTCTACCATGTTGGCATAGTTAACAAACTCAGTTGAGCTCAAATATGCAAACTGGAAACAATTTTTAAAATCTAGTGATCCACCTCCTCTGCTCATTTTGAAAGTGGGTTAGACTTAGTGACTTACTCCTAAAGAATGGAGTAGGGAAGGGGGAAAAAATTGTAACTCTATGGTGAAGGAACTTGGCAAATATCACCTTTACCAAATGATCAGGTTAACATCACCAGGGATGTCATGTGGATATTGGATAAGTCTAGACATGATGGGACAAAAAGCCTACTTCACCTCTACAGTATTCTTTCCAAAAACCCATCAATCCAGTCTAATTATGAGGAAAACAACAGACAAAGCCAAATTGGAAGATATTCTACAGAAGGTAGTATTCCCCCAAGACCATCAAGGTGAAAGAAGGAAAGAAAGAGAGAGAGAGCAAGCTGAGAAATTGTTACAGATCAGAGGAGACTAGGGAGCTATGACAACTCAATGCAATATGGTATCCTGGATTTGATCCTGGGATAGAAATTCCAAAAGTTTAGTTAACAGTAATGTAGCAGTATCGGTTTCCTTGACAAATGCACCACGGTAATGTAAAGTGTTTAACAATGAGAAAAACTGGGGGAGGAATGTACAGGAATGCCCTGTATTACCTTTATAACTTATTCATAAATCTAAAATTATTCCAAAATAAAAATTTGTTTCAAAAAATTCAGTGGTGGATAACAGATGGCACACTTCAGAGAATGTATTAGGACTTACGGAAGGAAATCTGCAGGTAAACGTTCAGATCATCCTATATGGGCATTCAGTATTTACATGCTTCATAGATTTAAGTATCGTGTCATTACAGCAGATGTTTATATGAGTAGACACAATAAAAGTAAATTGAATGATTTAGTTACACTTTCTCCCCATAATCTTTCTGTGATATTTACTAGTATTTTCAATTCTATTTTTGAAAGTAAGAAAGTGGGTTGGGGGAGCTGGTGTGTGCAGTTTGAAGGGAGCTGCCTCAAGCCAGGAAGAGCTCCGCATAGAGGAAGTCAGCCTCTATGACCTCCGTTAAGTCTGGCTTTATGGACCTGCAGACTGATGAGCACTGTGACAGCAGGGCCTCTCCAACAACAACCTCCACAGGCATCACAGCTACCATTTTGGAGAGCACGGTAATGTGCCAGACTTCACACCATGGGTTCCATATACAGCATTACATTTAACCCTCAGCACTGAATGGGGTTATAATTATCTTTTCATTTTACAGATGAGAGATCTGATCATCAGAGAAATTAAATGACTTTGTCAAGGTTGCAACTGAGATTCAAACACCAAAATTTCTGACTTTTCTACTAAATCACCAAACAAGGAAATTCCATTAGGGCAAATGCTTAACTAAATACCTAGTTAGGGTACAATCCTAGTATCATTAATGTTAACCAATTTATTGATATATTATGCATTATATGTTATAAACATCCAGCTAATACTGAATTATACTGAGATCATGTATGTGAAAGCATTGTCAAACACTATATTTGATATACAAAATGTTAATTCCCTATCCTTACAAACTACATCTGTTTTCTATTGGCTCCAAGCTCTTTTTTACTGCTTGTGTTTTAGACCCTAGATCTGTGTAAATTATCATGGCAATTTAAAAGTGCAGAATAAACTGGTGCCCAGAGTGAAGTTTAACCAGTCTAGAGTTAAATCTGGGGGAATATCAAGTTATCTCAGATTTTTAAAAAATGTATCATATGTCAATGATTCTATTCTGAGGTTAGAAATATAACAGATTTTTAAAAACAGGTTATCCTTTGCCTAGATTATATTATTATAAGCTTTATTAAGGACACACTTGCCACTTGTATACTTCTTTTCTTTTTTTTTTTTTTTTTTTTTTTTGAGACAGAGTCTCGCTCTGTCACCTAGGCTGGAGTGCAGTGGCATGATCTCGGCTCACTGCAAGCTCTGCCCCCCGGGTTCACGCCATTCTCCTGCCTCTGAGAGTAGCTGGGACTACAGGCGCCCGCCACCACGCCCAACTAACTTTTTGTATTTTCAGTAGAGACAGGGTTTCACCGTGTTAGCCAGGATGGTCTCGATCTTCTGACATTGCGATCTGCCCGCCTCAGCCTCCCAAAGTGCTGGGATTACAGGTGCGAGCCACTGCGCCCGGCCCCACTTTGTGTACTTCTGTTTATGAGAGTGATTTTCTGATATCATTATTACAGATTTGTTTTAATTTTTTTAATATGGCCACTTTCTCTTTATGCTCTACTTCTTAAGTTGAATAGACTGTCCCCTCTTGCAAACCACAACTATTATCTGAGGGTTGGTAAATTCTATGCAGTGAGGAAGACTTTTAGTGTCTTACATAAGTCTGAAATTTATCAGCAAGAGCTGAGGGAAAGATTGACAAGGACTAAATTTTTCCAGGATATTATTTTAGAAGGATTGACCCCCAGTGAGATGGGGCTAAATGGAAGAGGAATGGGAAATATCTGAAAGAGTATAGTCATCTTTCTCTGTGCTAAAATAAGCAAAGCAATTTAAAGGGCTGCCATCCAATACTATTAGGGAGCCCTGCATTACGGACAGAAGATGGGCTTTGTTACATGACAAACATGCGAGCTTATTATCTAACGTGAACAATGAGCAAGATTCTGCTAAACATGATGGAGAAGAACCATATTTTGCCTGAAAATATCACTTGGTACACCACCAAGAAACGGAACTAACTTCAAACGCAGTGCCACACTACTGCTGTAGCTCAGACTTTGATGACAATAAATGAATGACCTAAGAGGACTCACTCTCTTTGTTCTGGGATGCAGGTCTGAGTACATTCCTAGAGTCCCTTTTATCTAGATGTGTTGTGCAAATTTCACTTAATTAATGCTTCTGAAATAACATTTATTTTGGCATGCACCTCATAGATGGACTTAAACTTGTTTTTCTCTTTATACTCAGTTTGAGCCCTGTCAGCCTTCCCATGAATCTGTATTCTGTTTCAAGCTGGAACCAGGCTAAAGAGCAAAGGTGAGTAGGAGTGAATCCAGAACCTCAAAGGATAAACTTTCCTGAAAAAACACAGGTTAGAAGCACCATCACCACATATTAAAAGTAGAATCACTGCCGGGCGCTGTGGCTCACGCCTGTAATCCCAGCACTTTAGGAGCCCAAGAAGGGCGGATCACGAGGTCAGGAGATTGAGACCATCCTGACTAACATGGTGAAACACATCTCTACTAAAAATACATAAAAATTAGCCAGGCATGGTAGTGGGTGCCTGTAGTCCCAGCTACCTGGGAGGCTGAGGCAGGGGAATGGTGTGAACCCAGGAGGCGGAGCTTACAGTGAGCTGAGATTGCACCACTGCACTCCAGCCTGGGCGACAGAGCAAGACTCCGTCTCAAAAAACAAAACAAAAAAAAAGTACAATGACTGAGTTGGTCACTTTTACTTCTAATCCTTTTATTGATTTCTTCAAATCCAAATCATTGGAATGAGTTTTTAAATCTTCAGAATAACTCCTTTATCCCCGTTTTGAGGTTTCTTTGTTCTTTGGGGTCCCAAAGACACTGTTGAATTTATTTGGCTTACCTTTATGCCATCATTTCCCCCCATTTGACTTAAGAAGTTTCTTCACGTAGAGATTTTATCACATATGCTGAGTAAAGCACTTGCCAGAAAATGTCATCTTCTTGGAAAAACTCAAACCACAATTACCTCCAGCAATGGTGGACAGATAATGCCACAGAAAAGATAAAACAGATAATTGAAAGCTACAGATAAGCTTCAAATCTCATTTCACCTAAAAACTTCAAATGTGTTCCCACTCCAAACTGAATTTCTTCAGAGTTGATGGTAAGTTGCAAAATATTACTTAAGATCTGTTATCTTCTTTTAAGAACTGTTAGCTATTTGTTTGGAAGCTTAAAACAAGAAAGAACATAAAACACTGTTCTTTATGATTAGTAACCTTTAGAAGTCAATTTAACTTACATTGTAGCTACACTTCCCATCACAAAAATATATGTCCATCACTTTATGGATCAAATTAGATTATATGCTAGTCTGTCACTTAAATGCTCATTTATATTAGAAAATGTAATATGTTGTTTACAGAAGGAAGAAATCTAGAGGTTTGGGGAATTGCTCCTCCTCCAGCTCAGACTTTCCTATCAAAGGAAATGAGTGTAAAGTATGGAAGTGAGAAGGCTGGGGAGAAGCCAAAAGGTATTGATGTCTAAGGAAAACAATGTAAAGGGTTAAGGAAGCTGAAGCAGCTGAGAGAATTAAGAAAGAAAATTCACCGCAAATTCTCTAGTAGATTCGGTGATTAGGCTACCAGGGATATGGCTCCTCACCTCATGCCAACTTCAGATTGTAGAACCCCTGTACCCAACCCTGGGATTATTCTTGGACCTCAGAATTTCCATCCACTAAAGCTTACTTTAGATCAGTCTCAGAAACCAGAGCTCAGAAAAGACCATCCCAGGAAGGCTTTCCTACTATTAGTCCTGCCAGTTTTAACTATTTTCATCTTTTACACAGGTAGCGAGGTCTACACCTAGAGACCATTTGGGGACTGGGTTCATAAGTCTCTGGTTCTACATAAAAGTCATTTATTTATATCAGCATCATTAGCTATTCCCTTGGACACCAGTTTGCCTTATCTTCTTTGACTTTATTGCAGTTGACTATTGGCCCCCACACTTAGGAAGAAGCCAAGAACCCTAATATCTAACACTCTCATGGTCTTAACTTCTTCTGGCTTATTTTAACCAATTACCTCATAAATTATTATATAGACAGAGATTTAAAGCGGTGATCAGAATGTACCAGAAAGTAAAAAGTGTCCAAAACATACCAATTGACTAGTGAGATGAACTAACAATTAGCTATGTATTCAAAGCAGCATACAGAAAATACATACATTGAGAAGCAATTCATATGTTGACTCAAGTGTAGGTTTCAAAAATAATGGCACCTCATCATCAATGAATCACTTTATCATCACAACGTTCCTGTGGGCCCTTCTCTGACTTTATATAATAGCATAATATCTAGAAGTGCTGAATGTGCCTCTTTGCCACACCTATGTGACGAATGAGGGCAGTGTTTGCTAACGCAGGCTCCAAGAAGAGATTTGTGTTGTCTCAAGAGTTTTCTGAATGGTGCTATACCATTGGTATCACCAACTTTTTGCTTTCCTCATTTTAGGCAAATCTGAGACTAAAGTGGCAAATAAGCCAAGAGTTCCTGACTTGGCATCCACAGCAGAATTTTATTCAGCTGCTTTCCTCTTCCAGTTCCTTTTTCTGTAGCCCATACATTATCACTTGGAGCTCACATGTTACTATGTTTCGCTTCACTTCTCTAACCATGATTTTCAGGCACAAGGATAAATGAATCTACCCATCAAACCAAGGAGGATCAAGAAGCTGAAGAGAGGCTGATCACAAGAAATCAATCCAACTTACAAGCTTCCCGGAGTTTCTCCTTGTCATAGTGGAATCCTTCATAGTCTTGCAAACTGATTTTGTTCACCCGGATCCTCAGACGATCTGGGACAGACTGGGGACTGCAAAACAAGAACCGAGTGATCAGATACAAATGAGAGAGTGGAATTGGTAGCCATGCACCTGAAGGACTAAGGGCAATCTTATCTCTTCATGTTTAGAAGTAAGAGTTCACATTCAAACTGGAAAGGTGGGTTCCTTATCAGAATTGAACAGTGATCTGGAGAACACTTCTCCAGAAACCAAAAGTTGCTGGAATTTAGGTAAGAATATGGAAATATGCAGAAAGAGCCTTTGGAGACCACTTTTATATTGTATTTTCTGTTGAGGTTTTAAAACATTTAATAAGATCATGTGCTTGTTACATAATAAATTAGATTCAGCGAACTGAAATAGTGGGAGGTGGACTGGAGCTTTAAGAACCACAGACAGATATGCACATCACAGTAAGACATGGTCAGGGGCAGCCTGACCCTCAGAGAGATGGAAAAACTATCTTTAAAAAGCAGACTAAGAGTCCAGAAGCCACAGGGCTGAGACTGAAGTAGCTCCACACAGCTCAATAGCCTCTGACAGCACCTCTCAGTCAAAGCGTAATACAATAAACACTGCTTGTGATGGTGGCTCTGAGCATTCCAAAATGAAGAAAAATGTTTAAATATATATAGTGTTCTTTCTTTAGGAAGATAATGAAATGTGTAACTCATTTTGAAAGAATTCAATGAATACTGACTCCAGACACATATTAAGCAATAAAATGGTGCAGTACCAAACTTTCTGAACATCTATTCACTCCCTAAATGTCTATAACTCGACTCCTTGATTTTCTTAAGCAATATTTTGAAAGTGGTTTAATCTTGGCCATTAGTTGAGTGAAATAATCTGGTTTCCATCACCACCACGATGGATCAATACATTTCTTCAATATATTAATATAACACAACACCTACTTGTCTTCGAATACTACCTTATACTGGGATTTCATTGGTTGAGAGAATTTTCTCAGACAGAGGCTTCTCTTTTTTTATATATTAAATGGTGATAAAAGTCACCACTGACTAAAGTCATTGGCTAAAGTAGAAAGAATGGCATTATTCTTTAATTTTTCCTGTAAAGGAGGAAAAGGAAGGAAAGAAGGAAATAGAGAGAAATAAAAAAGAGAGAGAAAGAGGGAGGGAGAGAGGAAGGGAGAGAATGAGGGAGGGAAGGAAGGAAAACAGGAAAGTTAAGAATAGATGAAAGGAGGGAGTACTGTGTCTACAATATTAGGACACCCCTCTCTACTTCACTTCAAACACACACACACAGAAACACAGACACACACTCATTTAATTTCAGTAAAACTCTGAAAGAGGGAGTAAAAAAATCTCACTCTCTTGTCTGAAGCCTCATTTTAGTGCAAAGTATAGTAACTCCCTCCATATGGAATCCTACTTTACTCACCCAAAATAACACATACATAGCAAACTATAGATACATATGTGCACACTCACACATGGTACATTCTCTCTCTCTCACACACACACACACAGTGAGACAGAAATTTAAACTGTGGCTATTTAAAAGTGTAGATATACGTGCACAAATTCTAAAGAGAGATGGTAGACAGGTAAAAATGTCTGAGGTTCACTGGCTTAAAAAAGTCAGTATAAAACTACAGAGATGGATATTTCTGGGGGAAATTTGAAAAGACAGATTCAACAGCTATATTGATCCATCACTCAAAGTGTGTTTGTTGAGTATTTACTTTATATTACCATCATGCTGGACATCAAAAAGGTATTGATGAATAAAGCCGAAGCATTTAAGTTGTGGTGGGAGATATAGCTTGACAGTATATTTGTAGATACAGACCTTCAGTTAGCAGAACAGACCTTGAATATAATGAAAACTCACAACATCATTTACAGGTAGGGAAAGTGAGGTTCAGAAAGATGAAGTGATTTTAAGGGCACATAGCTGCTAAGCAGCAGTGCTAAATGCAAAGCCTTGGACCCTTCACTCACCAGTTTCATGTTCTTTCTCTGCTCCTCTGAGGAGTTCAGACTCTCTTGTCAATGAATAAATACCAAGAATCCCATGGATTTGACAGCAAAGCTATAAAGTCTGGATTAGCGGAGTCTGATGATCTCTGTGTGCTGCTCAGATTTCTTTCTTTACCAATAAACAATCATCAGGCGGGGTGGTTAAGTAAACCAGAGAACACTGGGCAGAGAGTACAAATGAATGTGTAGGTCTTTATTCATTTAGAGGGAAGTATGGCTACAACATGCTGTGAAGTGAAAAAAAGTCATGAATAATTATATATGGCATAAGCTCCTTCATATCAATTGTGGACTTTAGGAGTTTGTATATGCAAGAGAAGTGCATGGAGACATGTCCAACGAGCTGTTGCAAGTTGCTATCTCTGTGTGGTGAAGCCTGGGCATTATTTTATATCAAGTATAATTTTTAAGGAACTAATATCATTTTAAAGGCATGTCCATATGTAAACAAACAATAATGCAGGACAAGAATAAAAATAACGCCTATAGCAAAGAGTGTTAGGAATTAGATGCAAGTAGGGAGGAAAAAATTTATGCAATTAACACCACACAGTGTTCACATTAGATTTTTATCACCAAAAGTGTCTAATAATCCCTTTATTTCCGAGTTCACTCAACTGATCTGCAAAGATTGTAACTAGAAAATATTTTCCTGCACACATAGCAGATAAGAGGGAAGCTGGAACCATAGAATGTAGTGGCCTATCAGACCCCAAAAGGAGAAGTTGAGTGGGGGCAGATGTTGAATGAACTCTATCTAAGCAATTTTTTGAGATAACAGTAAATCCAATGGCAGTGGGCTTCAGTCTTCTCTACTGAGCTGGAGGTATCAGGACTAAGACCTCACTTGAGCAGTACTTGCAAATGGGAAACGAGATTTGGAGAATGACTGCTAACCAGTTCCTGGACCCTGCTTCCTAGAGCTCCCCAATTTGGGGCTTACCAGTGTGTATCACCTTTCTCAAAACCCATAAAGTGGCTGCTCCCTGTCCACATGCATCTACCTCCCAGGTTTTCATCTATGCCCTCTGATTCCAACCCATGCACTGTTGTCTCCTGAACTTCTGGCCGCCCACTACTCTATCCTAACTTCCAGGGGGCACACCATGGCATAAAACAGACACTATTATTTGAATCAAACTTTATAGATCCTAAATGAATTCACATATGTTCTCAGTTCATCTCCAGAATGATCAGCTAAGCAAGACAGAAGAAAACAGAGACTCTCTAACCACCGCTTAACACTTTCTCCCATCTACCTTCCTACACATTCGCTCCCTTGCTCTCAGCTCCCATCCTTCCCCAACAACTTGCAACACTTCCCACTTTCCCACTAGCAGCAGCTTACTTAAACCCAGTCTTCTGGGCAGGGTATCTGTTTTCTTTTTTAATCTCCTATTAAAAGATGTCCCAGTTGAGACTCATCAGCAAATTTTAGGGCATTAGACCCTAGGGTCAATAATGGAAAACCTTGAATCATTTGCAACCGTGGTGTAAACAGCAGGTATGGGAGGCAACACAGCAAACTGGTGAGGAGCTCAGGCTCCAAGTCAGATTGCCTAGATTTCAAGTAAAATTCTCCCAGTTCCTAGTTAATCAGGAAACTCTGAGCTTCAGTTTCCTCCTATGTAAAGTGGAGATGATAACAGTATCCACCTCATAGGCATATAAAGAGAATTAAATGAGCTGATACATGTGATATGCTTAGAAAAATGCCTGGCATATTGTCAGTGCTCAATAGATTTTCGCTATTATCATCATAATAATTACTCTGAAAATTGTTCTCCTAGATAAGGTTCTACCTAATAATCAACAGCATTTGCTGCTTCTGCCAGATACTGGAAGATGTTTAGAGCACATAAAGGAACCTCCCTAAACATATCTGACAAGGTGCTGGGCTTCCTCTGGGGGGAGATTGTCTAGCTTGGCTGGGGGCATGACATTTTACACTTCTGGGTCCTCTCCCACCTAGTATTTTTAAGGGCCAACTACAAACATGAAAACAGACAGCTAGAACATGGGGGAGTGGAGGGAAGTGCATAGAGATTAAATGAAAGCCAAGTCATTCATTTTCGTACCTTTATGTCAAAATATATTAGTGTCCCATTAATGGCTGACTGAAGGCAGAGGATGACAAAGCTGTTCTTTGGAGTCTGTGGAATAGCACTGCCATTAGTTTGCTAAAATTAAATTTTGTCTGGGAAGTTAGTAGAGCACAGAAGAGACAAACAACCTGGGTAAAAATAAATTTGCCTTCCTGCCAACATCTGCCACAAGCTACTGCCATACTGATTAGGCTCTGGATCAGGGGTTCTAAACCTGGCTTCCATGGAACATCTCAAACTCCCTAGAAGAGATTCAGCAGTCTGTGAATTCCCTTTCATATTGGGATAATGGCCTAAACCTGTCGCCTTCTCACTAAGGCAACAGGTTGAGGTCACTACCCCAATTCTCTGCAACACTGTGATTGAGATCCTTATGCAGAGTGGAAGTTCATGACTCTAGACTTAATTCCCAAATGTCTCCCATGAGCACTTTCTCAAGAACCATAATAAGAGTACTTGTTGAATCACTCGGGTGGGTTTCCAATAACCTCCATGCCACAGCTTCCCTTATCCATGTTATACACACCTTTTACCCTGAGATTTTGGAAGGGAGGTGGACTGACTTTCCATCAACACAACTCCCTGAACACTCACTGCTATTCAGTTTACACCTAAATTGTGCTATTCTCCGCTCTCCTGTAGATGTTGCCATAGCTTCTTTCTCAACTGTTCCCATGGAGAATTTCAATCCATCAGAGTCATATTCCTCCCTAGTGCCCTCAAATGTCTTCCTCCTTTTGATCAATTTCTTTAGTACACACTATTCCTCTCAGACTGATAAGAGATGCCTCTCATTCAATCTCTGACCCAGGCCTAATCTCTTTATGGATAAAGTGGATGGGCTGAGTGTTTTGGTTCTCCAGGGTCACTTTCAAACCACGAACTCCATTAACTCATTCTGTCACTGGAAACATGAAGTATATAGGAGTGATATCCTTTAATATTAAGACATGATAGCAAGTGGATGAAGCAAGACGTATGGTCAAAAAACTCAGTTCCAATCTAAATGGTCAGAACGCTAAAGTTACCTTCCTTAAACCATTTTGTGATCTGAAAATGGGACTGATAATAGGAATGTAGTGAGCACTAAATGAGACATATATAAGGCAGTTAGTGCCTTCCTGGCAAATAATAAGTGGTCAAAAACAACAATAGTTGTTGATACTATTATTATCACCCTAGCACTTCTGCAATTTCCGCAAGCCTTATATTTTTTATTCAGTCCTAGATAATAACATCATAGCTGAAGCCAGAGTTGCAGCTCTAATTAGCACTTAGTAGACAGCAAACCTTAGCAGAATGAGCATCTGTCAACATCAGTAGGGATACAGGATTCAGTGGAATGTAGCTATCCACAGTCTTTTGGATAATAATGCAAGTAGGGATGGTGAATGTTTGCAAGATTTTTTTTACTTTTTAAAGATATTATGAAATAAATATTAAGTCATGTTGAGACAAGATTCTTAAAGTTACATAATCATTCTATATTTTGTACCTTATAAATATCCTGTTTTCATTAACATGTCTTAGATAGTTCATTGTAAGGCTTGCCCCTTGTAACACTCACTATGTAGAAACATTGATTTTTATAAATAATTGTAATTTCACCAGGCATTTGCTACTCATATAGAGTTGCTTTTCTTTCATGAGACAGAAAAGCATAACTCTGTCTGCCTTTCACCCTTTAGCCCCGATTTAATAGTAATAATGAATTGCCTTAACTTCTTTCAAGCAATTCTACCTGATCATAATCTAGATATAATGAAGTATGTTTCTAACTAATCTAATAGAATTCATTTGAACTGGCTCTTGTTTTATAAATAGTTTTATTAAAATATGAATTTATAGTATGAATTCAAAGCGTGAAAGGCTATGAATTCACACTATGAATCTCTTCCTCCTCTTGGCATCTCCAGCACCTAGAACAATGCCTAGTCCACATTGCTTACAATAAATGTTTTTGAACAAATGAGTAAATGAATGCAAGGAAATCAAATTCCTCTGCCACCAGACATGGTTCTGATGCTATAGCACAGCTTGGCATTGGAGCATTTCTGAGCTGCTTTCTAGCAGTTTCTCCCTTTGTGAAAAAGGCATGACTGTGATTTGGTGGTCCATTTCTGTCCTTTGATCTCTGGATCAGGAAATAAATTCATGTTGAATTATGCACCCACTTTTTATCTCTAGTAGAATCTACACAAATAAAAAGACAGAAGAACCTACCAAAGGTAGATGTCCCCATCAAAAAAGTAAGTAAACCATTTCAGAACTACCCGTTCTTCAATTAAATAACGGTGAACCACAAACATCTATCATCACATTCTTCTATCACCTATCAAGTTGGGCCCTATTTTTTTATTTTAAATTTTTCTGGGTACATAGTAGGTGAATATATTTATGAGGTAGACGAGATGTTTTGATACAGGCATGAAATGCATAATAACCACATCATGGAGAACGAGTTATCCATCCCCTCAAGCATTTATCCTTTGTGTGATAAACAATCCAGTTACACTTTGTAGTTATTTCAAATCGTACAATTAAGTTATTGACTACAGCCACCCTGTTGTGCTACCAAATAGTAGATCCTATTCATTGTTTCTATTTTTTTTTTTTTTTTTTTTTTTTTTGTACCCATGAAGCATCTCCATCTCCGCCCTCAACTCTTCCCAGCCTCTGGCAACCACCCCTCTATGGACTCTATGTCCATAAGTTTAATTGTTTTGATTTTTAGATCCCACAAATAGGTAACATGCAACGCTTGTCTTTTTGTGCCTAGCTGATTTCACTTAACATAATGATCTCCAGTTCTATCTGTGTTGTTGCAAATGACAGGATTTCATTCTTTTTATCACCAAATAGTATTCCATTGTGCATCTGTAGTACATTTTCTTTATCCATTCATCTGTTGATGGACACTTAGCTTGCTTCCAAATCTTAGTGATTGCAAACAGTGCTGCAACAAACATGAGTGTGCAGATATCTCTTCAATATACTGACTTTAATATATTGATTTCCTTTCTTTTGGGTATATACCCAGCAGTGGGATTGCTGGAATATATGGTAGCTTTATTTTTGGTTTTTTGAAGAACCTATAAACTGGTCTCTATAGTGGTTGTACTAACTTACATTCCTACCAACAGTGTAAGAGGGTCCCCTTTTCTCCACGTCCTTGAAGCTGAGCCTTATTTAAATATTATTTTTACTCAGTGGCTTCCTTTGGCAACTTGCTGCTAAAATGCTGAAACATATCCCGGTACATTTTTGAAGTATCACTGACAAGAACCTTTCCAAAAATGTATCCAAGAAGTCCTCTTTACATTGAACAATAAAACTAAATTGAATCAAGGCTTCTGAACAGAGATTTAAAATGAATTTCTGACACCTGCCAAGTTCAGACAGAATCTTAATAATTCAGTTGTCCTCTGCCTGGAGTAGGAAACAATGCCTCAGAAATCTGAAATAAATTGTACAGAAGTTTTTGATTCTTAAACCAAGCATAAACCAAAATCACATTAGCAGCAATCAGTCATGCGCTCCCACTGCCCAACATGTTTTCCTGGAGAAAGTACCTTCAGAGGTTATTAATTCTTTCTTGATGGAAGTTGAGTAAGTTCTCAGTCTCTAAGACATCCATTTGTGAGGAGGTAATAGGATATGTTACAGCTTACAAATTCTTTGAGGCAGCTATTCTTCCAGTCCTTCTTATAAGATCATGGAAGTATTATAGAGTCAAAAGCAATCTTCAGTCTCATCTAATTCAATATTTGCTATTCCATCTGATTCTACACGGCCCTAAGACTGCATCTTCAAATGGCTATTCTAAGTCTCTGCTTGATCCTCATCCAGCAGTAAGATGCTAATGGAAGTGGCTTAGTCTTTGTTCAGGCTAACTTAAGCATTTGCAAATTCTTCCTACAGTCTAAATCTTCCTCTCCATAGTCTGTGTTTATTAGCCTATCTACCACTATTTTTAGGGAATGGGCTTTTAAGTTACAAAAATAATCAGTCACACAGACTAATGTCAAAAGAGTGCAAATGTTAACCATTAAAGCCAGACACATATCAAAGAAATATTTGCTGCCTTGATGGTTAAAATATTGCAAACAGACTATGAGCATCAAATGTCAATAAATTTTTATGACATTGGCTGAAACAGAAATTATTTTTTAAATTTTTTGGAGATCTTCAAAGTCACATTGTAATTAAAATTTTAAAGCATCCATGGAAATTTGTAATAAATTTCTATGCTTGGGGGGGCTTGAATGATGAGAAATTACTTAATGGGTAAAACATATGCTATTTTGGTGATAGATACCCTAAAAGGCCTGATTCACCACTATGTAATCTACGCATGCAACAAAATTACACTTGTACTCCACAGACTTACAAAACTTTATAAAATGAAAAAAAAAATAAAAACTATGCTTTTGAGGATAGATTTTTCATGTGTGATTAGGTCAGAATCATTGGCCAGAATGGGGACCACTCAAAAGAATTTTGCTCAAAGGAAAAACTCACTCCCATAACTAAATTACCACATGGTTATTCTACAGTGTGTTTTCTGTTCAGTGTTGTGTTCATGGTATTTAAAGGGAAGCAAAGTTGGAGACAAAGCAAGCAGTGGCTTCCCTCAGTGGCACTGCAGGGCAGGTTAACAAGCATAGAGTTTCACCATTTTTGTTTTAGAGGAAAATAAACAGACTAATATCTAATTTGAATGATATTTCAAATTCTTCTGACCACCTGTTTCCTTTTGTGGCAGTGAACGTCATCACTGTTACTGGCTTGTTAATCCAATTCTGGAATTTTATGTGGAGCCATCCCTACATACATGTGTTATGACTTCTTCCTCTTGTCGCCCACCCAGGCTGGAGTGCAATGGCACAATCTTGGCTCACTGCAACCTCCGCCTCCTGGATTCAAGCGATTCTCCTGCCTCAGCCTCCTGAGTAGCTGGGACTACATGAGTGTGCCACTACACCCAGTTAATTTTGTATTTTTAGTAGAGATGGGGTTTCACCATGTTGGTCAGGCTGGTCTCAAACTCCTGACCTCCTCGGGTGATCCACCCACCTCAGCCTCCCAAAGTGCTGGAATTACAGGTGTGAGCCACTGTACCCGGCCACGTTATAACTTTTTATTACCAGGGTCACAGATTTATTTTTTAAGCCACTGAACAATTCATTGCCCCAGAATCTCAAAGTTCCCTCTCCATAAGACTATACAATATTGTTACTTTCTCCTTTTCCTTTACTCATGCATATTAAATTCACCTGACTTTCCTTTTCAGTAGCATTCCCCACTGTGGTTAACTCCCTGCTTCCTGAAGCTCTTTACTTTTGGAATTCAGTTCAAAACTCTCTTTTGGTTTCGCAACTAAGTTTCCAGAAGCTCCTTCTTTCTGCTGCAATTTATCCTCCTCCAAATCTTTCAAATACATATGCTTCTTTGCTTCTTCCACTAAAACCCCTTTAGACCAAGCTACTATCATCTTGCACCTAGACTAATTGGCCCCCTGCATCCAAAAATTTCTTCACACTGCACACTGTTTAAAACATAAATGTAATCACGATACGATGATTTTACTCTCCCCAGTAAATCATGAACTCTTCAAGGACAGGATGCCCAACTATATTCATCTTTAAATCTCCCACAACATATGTTTATTATGAGGCTTTCAATATGTGTTAAATTACTGATCCTCATATGGACTTCCTAAATTTGCAATGAGAAAAATTCTTTTTCCTGACAACTGACTACATTCTTCATCACACCTAATCATGTGTGATTAGGCCAGAATCATTGCCCACAATGGGGACCACTCAAAAGAATTTGATTCAAAGGAAAAACCCACTCCCATAACTAAAACCAACAAACAAGAAATAATATCACTGATTATGCATTACAGTATTGCTGTACCACCTTCCGGTATCAAGTTGAGCCTCTGGCTTGCCCCTGCTTAATACAAAAGAGAATAATTTCTACTCATTATCAGATATTATTGCAAATTTAAGTCTCATGAAGATGGCGTCTTCTGCCCTGATATTTGATGAACTGGCAATTAGAGATGACAACCTTAAAAAAAGTCTTTTAAGGTAAGAGTTCTAGACTTTAAGTTCCCACACACACTCTTTTTACATTCTTTCATGCTTAAGGAATGTAACAGATGGACAAATATCCTAATAAAAGACAAACGAGAAGTAAGTACCACAGGAAATAGAAACAAATGGAAATTAGACATACAGGTAACATGCATTCTCATAGGAGAATTCTGCAAATTCCAACTGTTGAGATGAAGAAAAATCAAGAACAGTTGGAATGGGAACAAGTAAAAACTCAAGCTGTCTTTCATCACATCAGGCCAAAATCATTTCCACTTTAAGAAGTAAATCCATGTAATGAAGGTTTCCTGGTTATTAAAAATGATTAAAGATTCTATCACAAAACACTAACATGAGTTACTTTTAATACCATAGCCTGCAATCAGTGGTACCAGATGGAATTCTCACAGCATGGAGAATTCTTTTACTGCCAATTGGAGGGAGGATTATTCATCACTACACTTAGCGGAGCAAGGAGCAGTTGGGCTTGAACCAATGAGACATAAGAGGAC
This sequence comes from Theropithecus gelada, assembly GCF_003255815.1. NCBI lineage: Eukaryota > Metazoa > Chordata > Mammalia > Primates > Cercopithecidae > Theropithecus > Theropithecus gelada. Next base: position 162,047,754 of record NC_037670.1, read on the forward strand.
AATGTTACTCCTAAGCCATCAAAATGGATTTAGATCTCATGTGCTCAGGAAGACAGATATTTTCTGCTTCAGCTTTCAGTTTCTACAAATCAGAGGGATCTCTGAAACTTAATTGTTATTTAAAATGCTAAAAATCTTCCCCGGGATTTGCAATCACAAACTGTTATATTTTCCTGTTCTTATCTGCAACCGATTCACTTTCATTGCTAGAATACGGTGTGGATGAGGTGTTATGATTTGTGTATTTTTAAAATGTCATTTTACAGAAGAAAACACTTGTGGTCTTGCATACCTACCATGAAGAACACCGAAACTAGGCTTCTAACTACTGGTATAGTCGCTAACCTTCTAGTAACTCTAAGCACTTTAATGAATTAAGTGGTGGTATTTGAGTGTCTATGTGTAACTTTAAAACAGTATTTTAACCAAAATAGACTATGCATAATCTTTAAATATTGAATACATTTCATCTACAAACCAATAGAAAAAAATCAAAGATTCTGAATTTTTATAAATAAAAATATCCAAAAAAAAAGTAGTCAAAATTCATGAAGCAATGAAGCAAAAATAGATATTGCTATCTTAAAATAGGGAAATCATATAACCCAATTATTTATAGAAAGAATGGTATGTATGAGCTACAGGACACATTACTACTGAAAAGCTACTCTGCAGATTGTGTGGTAGTAGATCTGCATTTCCAGGAAACAGGCTCAGTCAAGGGAAGACACCATGTTTTGTTTTTATAAGGGAAATAAAAAGTAAGGATTGGCCTGACAATAAGCGGCATTGCATAAAAGGCATTTTCTTAAATGGTTTTAGCCTTTCCCAGAAAACATTTCATGAATGAATGTATATACTTTCCTAAAATCTGAGTATCAGAGAAAAAATCATTGCAGAATTGTTGTTTTTATTTTTCTTCATTAGTAGGTAATTAATATTTTACCTGGTCAGGTTGACAATTGCTTGCCAAGGTCCTGAATCCTCAGTGGGGAGCTACATTTGGCTCTGGAGAGAGACATAGATGGCCCCATAATTCTATTCATCAATCTACAGCTGTGATGTGTTCCCATTAGCCCAAAATTTCTTGTCAGAAATCCAAGAAGGAAGAATTGAGAGTCCTCTAAACCTGACCCTCCCTCCTTTCCAATTTGACCCGTTTAGCCAACTGGGAGGAAACCTTTCATTACCCTTCTCTAATTCCGGATCCAATGACTAAGGGATTTTATAAACTACTCTTATTTTTTGGAAACATTTGTCTTGTCTTCGTAAAAATGACAGAATAAAGACATTTCTAGAACAGAACTTACAACAATGACACAATAATTATATCAATATAACAACTATTCATCAGCAAAAATAACTCTGACAAAATTTGATAGTAAGGTTGAGAAAAAGAGTTCTCCAAAATATACTTTTATGGGTGGACTGATGGGTCAGTTGGGGCCAGGTGCAGTGGCACCTGTAATTTCAGTATTTTGGGGAGGATCACTTGAACTCAGGAGTTTGAGGCTAGCTTGAAAACATAGTGAGATTGTCTCTAAATACTTTTTTAAAATAAATAAATAGGCATGGTGGCATGCACCTGTTGTCCCAGCTCCTCAGGAGGCTGAGGCGGGAGGATCGCTTGAGCCCAGGAGTTCAAGGTTGCAGTCAACTATAATAGTTGACTATTAGAGATGACAACCTTAAAAAACAAAACCCAGAAAACAAAACAAAGCAAAACAAAAGAACTAAATATTTTTAAATTGACCGTTATAACTGCAATGTTATTAATGGATTTGCTGCATTCAGGAAGGAAAAAGAGGCATTTCGATTTTTACTCCACTGATATTTATCCTCTGACATATCAACAAAGAAACCTAGATGTTTGTTTTGAGCTTTCCAAGAGTATATTTATTTTGGATTACTTTGCTGAAGTGGCAATGGAGTGCGAGGTGCATTTCATTTGTAGGAAGGCTTCAATTTAATTATACCAATTTGATTGAGTTTTGCTGGTCTGTCATAACACCCTGAAACACTTACATGAAATGAAAAGAAAGTACATTTTAAAAAGCATAAAAAGAAAGTATTTGTTGATGCTACATTTAATTAATCCCTAGAACTCATCACATTTTGTGTCAGAAAATGAAATTCTATAAATGATTCACGAAGTTCCATAGTTATAGCCCAGGTATATGACTGAAATAAAAACACTTTTCATCTTGGGCCATTTTAAAAATTAAGAAAAAAAGATAAATAAAATGAAAGTACCATTGGAAGAATTACAAATGGAACAAAATGGCCAAAGCTTTTCAGCCTTATAATATATTATAAAGACCTATAGTTGTATTTATTTGAAAAAGTAATCACTTAGACCTTACTGCTCTTAAGAAAGGTGGTTTATGTCCTCTAATTGGGATGTGATTGTGTCATTTGACTTGATGTTATTTTGTTGCCCAGGAAAAGTAAAACAAGTATGTTTTCTTGAGTAAAGGGTCTTGTCTTATAAATACATTGGTTTGCTGCCTTTAATAGAGACTTGATTTATTTTAATATGGTAAGTGAAAGGAGAGAAAGAAACGGAACAAGCAAAGGCACTCCAAATTATTTTCACATTCTATCATGATATTATCAATAAAACCATTATTTTTTCTTTTTCATTGTTTTCTTTTTAATATTTGTGGCATCGAAATATCTAACTAGTTATTTTGTGTTTATTTCTCCTTCATCCAAGTAATTTATTTTATTTATTTACTTTCATTATTTTTTTCTGAGAGAGGGTCTCACTCTGTGTCTAGGCTGAGGTGTGTCTAGGCTGAAGTGGAGTAAAAATCATTCTGCAATGATTTTTACTCCACTTCAGCAAAGTAATCCAAAATAAATATACTCTTGGAAAGCTCAAAACAAACATCTAGGTTTCTTTGTTGATATGTCAGAGGATAAATATCAGTGGAGTAAAAATCGAAATGCCTCTTTTTCCTTCCTGAATGCAGCAAATCCATTAATAACATTGCAGTTATAACGGTCAATTTAAAAATATTTAGTTCTTTTGTTTTGCTTTGTTTTGTTTTCTGGGTGGGGAGTCCATTTTTAAACAAATATTTTACTCACAAAGACTAACAAAAGTATTCCTTTTCCTTCCCGTTTATAGTCTGTACGTATTTCTGCATATTTTTTAAATTATAATCATGCTTTAGGAATTCAGATTTGGACAAAAATTTAAAGTACATATTGTTCAACCACCTTATTTTACAGAAAGTGAATTTGGGTCCAGAGATGTCAATAACCTTATTGTATCTATATAATTAATATGGAAAATCTGTTATAAATAACAGGGTAATGTTCTTCAGCTCTTCTTATACCCTTTAATAAAAAATATTTTAAATAAGTAAAATATTTATACAAATAATATACACAAATTTAGTCTTCAGAAGGTGACACAAAAGGAAATGTAACTAAAATTCAATCAAATTTATCCAATATGATGCTGTTATGTACTAAGTTATCTGTCCCCCAAATTGGTAAGTTGAAGTTCTAACCCCTAGCACTTCAGAATGTGACTGTATTTGGAAACAGGGTCTTTAAAGAAGTAATTAAGTTTAAATGAAGTTGTTAGAGTGGAACCTAATCCAACATGACTAGTGTCCTTTACACAAAGAGGGAATTTGGACAGACATATAAAGAGGGAAGATCATATGAAGACACGAGAAGACAGCATCTACGAGACAAGGAGACAGACTTCAGAAGAAACCAACCCTGCTGACACCTTCATTCAGACTTATAGCCTCCAGAATTGTAAGGAAATAAATTTCTGTTGTTTTAGCCACTCACTCTGTGGTACTTTGTTATGGCAATCCTAGCAAACTCATACAGATATCTACTAAAAAGTTGCACTAAAAGAACTAACTCGTTTTGTTCTAATCCTACAACCAGTGTTTATAAAAAGATAAATAATGGAAGAATGAGAGAAATCTAATTTTTAATTTTCGATAATTCCAAACTGGCCTGAGAATCTCTGCCAGTTTGCTATCCCTGCCCTGGCTCTTCAGACCTTAATTTTCACTTATCTATTAAAAACATAGAAAAAATCTAAAAAACAAGTGTTGTATTTGTTGGACTAATTATATCTCTAAAGTCAGATTTCTATTTTTGAAATTTATTTTTATTTTCTAAAAATTTCATAAATGTTTCCCCCTCCTTTTGCCTGCCAAACATACCTGGCACATGTACTATACCCAACCCTTCCTGTAAACTCTCGCCTTTACCCCCAAGTCTGAATTCTCTGCAAGAGCTCCCTTATTCCCTGCACACTCAAGCAACAAAACCTGCAGTAAATATCCGCTGCACTTCTGAAGTAACCTTTTACTATATGAAAAGTGCTGAGTGGTAAGACTATTTCTACACCTATGAGGACATGAATAATTCATCTCTAAAAATAAATTTGACAGCAACAAGATAGAATGTTAAATGTGGAGGGGGCCCTAAGTGTATTGCGCCTTTACGTAAGTGGACTGATTGCCAAGCTCTGGGTTGACTGTTACTAATATAAGAACTCAGGAATAATTCCTCCACTGTGGATGTCAGCATGACGTTTCCTGATAAGCCTGTTTGTCAGTTCAAATACCACTCCTTACGATTCTAAAATACTTCAAATTATTTAGTGGTGCTATTTTTAACTGGAATTTGTCATTCTGAAATTTTATAACAACACTTGAACTATAAACCTATGACACCAAAGATTCACACATTTGCAACACTCAGAATTGAATTATTATTATTCATACCAAGTTTCCTTTAAAAGTGTATATAATATGATTGGATTAAAATATATAAATAATATAGATAAATATACATACATACACACACACACACAAGAAATTGACCAGAAGTGATACTGACAGCAGAGGTCAATGCCTTAAAGGCTATGATGTCAACTTTATCAATTTACAGCACGCAATCATAAGCAAGTTTCCTACCATTTCTTGTTCTCTGTCTTCTCATGTAGGGAATGAGACTAGTAGCAATTGTGACCTTAGAAGTTAGTAGGGTGTTAAATTTGATCACAGAGCAAGGTGCTTAGGTACATATTACATCTCTAGCTAAATGTAAAAATCCACTTTGGTTCTTGCTGACAGAAAGGTGAGACATGAATTATGCTTACCAAGGCAGAACAGGGCCTGGCCTCCCTGCCCAGTACTCAGAACAAAGGACAACCCCGTCTTGTCCCATAGCAAGTCTCATCCACTTCATGTTACAGGTTTTCTGGGGACAGATTTTCTTATGACCCTAAGGTCATGCTTTGAATTCTACCATAACAGAACTTCAAAGCTGATAGGAATTCCAAGAACCAACTGCAGTTTTTTTAATATCTGAAAAACTGAAATGCAAAAGGTTAATACGTGGCCTATGTTACACAGACAAATGCAGGGTTCCCCCAGATACTCAAATCAGAAGGATGTTACCATAAGGAAAGAGGGGTTGCAGAATAAGGAGGAAGACGCTCTGGCTACAGACCCATGGACTGCTTCTGCTGCCCATTTTCTTTGTGTCACTAGACCCCTCAGAGTGCAATGGAAGACCAGGCAGAGTGAGGGAACTCATGGGAGAAATTCATTTAAAAATTTCAAAAAAAAATTTTTAAAGTTGCAGTCTGGGCTCTCATGGAAACTGAGAGATAAAGTGTGGAAACTGGCATGAGCTGAAGTTCAAGTAACCATTAATTTCCTTTCTTTGGAATTATCCATTGCAGATGTCTGTTTTATGGAACTAGTAGAGAAGAATGGCATAACAAGAGGAAAGAAGGGATGACATGATGGTATGACTGAAAGTCAAGAAACTGTGCACAGTCTGAAGTGAAATTATTAGTAAGATTACCCAAGAAATTCAGGAGCCAAGGGAGAGAGAGGAAGGAAGAAGTGACGACGGGCAAAGTTTAGCATCTTCCTTTGCTCAGAAGTTTAGAGAGCAAATATCTTTGCTTTCCAGGTAGCCTGAGGCTAACTCTTACACTTCACTATCTGACCTTAAGATTCAGCAAATGGCATGCCTTTCAATTCTATGAATGTAGCAATTCTCTACTGTTCTTTCAAAAATATGAAGTGTTTTGCTTTTTCATCCCTTTTTAGAAATACTCCCATTCATGGAAATCCATCAGAAAATACAGAAATCAAAAAAAAATTATCGATAATTCTACAATTCAGAGATAATCACCTAGGGATGCAATAATAACAACAAAGGCATGACCGACAAACCTAATCACACAAGTTGAAGTACTAAGGCTGCTTTGATACCCTCAAAATTGGTTTTTGGGTCCAGGAGCTATGACTCAAAAATTATAATCCATGAATCAGAATCTGGACAGATTTCTGCCCCAGACATGAAGCACATTTCTGGAGGCTCCACTGGCCCGTGAGTGCGATTCATTCTCAGACTCTCAGGAAGGTTGTGTATTAGCCACCAGCAGCTTAATTCATTGAGGCAAACCATATCTGATGGATCATCTCAGCTGCTTTAGAGGCAAGCCTTACAGTATACGAAGGCATGCATGTAAATTTCCACTTCCTTAAAGAGTTAAGGTGTGGCAGAGTTTATAAAGAGAGGAAAGGAAAGGAAAAGGGGTTCTGAATAACACAAATCAAGACTTATTTTCTAATTAAAGGGACACGACAAAGTAAACAGAATAAAGAGATCTTTCATAATATATTACACAAACTCAAGCAAATGTTAGACCAAAAGTTTTGATGTGACTAGTTGTAGAATAGAATTATAGAATTTTAGAAAACTTTTCAAAGGATCTTCTAGTTTACTTCTCTGGCCAGAGGCATGCAAACATTTAACCAACTATGGCTAATTTATGTTTTCTTCAGTTGTGAAGATCAAAGGTACTTTGCTCTGTGTTGGTAGTTTTATAACAATAAAATTCTTAAACTCAACCCAAAACAGAACCATAAAAATATTTTAATATATCAAAAATATTCCCCTTTCTTTTAATGAAACTCCCTTTCTTCCTTGAACAAAAATCAATTTACTTTCATCCTTACCAAGAAGCCTTCATTTATCACAAGCAATTTTGGAATGCTGAGTCATATTCAGTGGTCAAATATGACAACTCATACTTGTTTTGTGGATCTGTTTCTAACTTTGCTTTTCCCAAGGTAATAAGCAGACCCACACAATTTAGCAGTGGGTTATATCCTGTTTATGTTTAAATTGTAACTGCTGTGCAAGATGGTATATTACACTTAACATATGTTAGTTGTAGTTCAAAATACACTGGTCTCTCTGCAGAGTTGTTTTGCTGAGTTTAGCTATGACACTAGCTGAGTCACTGCAGTGGGCAAGAAAGAATGCAGTCCGATAGTTCTCTGCTTCAAAAAGCAAGGAAGATCCTATCCTCGTGAAGGTGGGTCAGCACACAGCATTATTTCTTCCCCACTGAATGCAGCTATACATTGTGGACAGGATTCAAAAAGCAGCTATTTGAGAACTTTGAAAAGTAAACGATAGCAGTAGACTGGTGAAGAACATCAGAATTTAAGATACTATCAAAGTGGTAGTAAACTCCCAAACCCCTCTCCCTCCAGTAAGTCCCAGCCTGGACTCCAGGCAACATAAAGTCCAAAAGGGGACACCAGGAGCAGAGAGAAAGAGCTCTAGGAAAATGCTTGTGGTCCAGCTCTAAGAAAAGAAGGGACTCTGAATGCTGAAAGAAATGGAAGAGGATCTCCTTTTCTTTTTTCCCCCCTCCATTTTCTCCCACTACACCACTACTCAGGCCTTTTCACTATTTCTGGCAGCAGCAATGACAAAGCCTTCGGGCACCTAAACTTAGGAGGAAAGTGGGGCTTCCCCTCTAATCACAGGGGCTATGATGCCAAGAGAGTAGCATAAACTATCATTGCTTCTTTTTCTTTCTGTTATCATTGCTTGGCCCTGGACATGAACACAGTTGTAGGCAGTATGCAGCAAAGTAAGGTAACTAAAGCCTTAGCCTTTCTGGCACAAGGACCAAACAAAGGAAGCCCCAAGAAACCAGAAGGAAACAGGGATGACAGCAGAGAGGAAGGAACTCAGAAAACAACTCCATAAAGATGTTCACGAACTCTTGGGGGTTTATCTCTAGGCTGCAAATACATGAATCTAGCCCTAAACACCAGGTCATAGACTTTAGGAACTGAACTACAGGGTAGACCTCCCCCCAGATCCCATACTGGCAACTTAGTCATTCATAAGCCACACAGATAAGAATAGCAATGCAAAGACTTTGGAAATAAAACTAACATTGTAACCACAACCCTTAGAAGATTAGTCAAAACTTGTGGCCTGAACTTGAGTCAACTGCATACTGAAGCAAATAAATAAAAGATTCCACTTTAGAAAAAAATGGGGAAAAAAGAGCAAAATAAACCCAAATCAAGCAAAAGGAAGGAAATAATAAAGGGCAGAAATCAATAAAATTGCAAATTGAAAAAAAATCAAGAAAGTTAGTAAAACAAAAGTCAATTCCTCAAAAAAGTCAATAAAATAGATCTCTACCAAGATGGACAAAGAAGAAAAAAGATACAGGTTACTAATATCAGGAATAAAAGAAAACTTGTACTGCAGACCTCACAGACATGAAAGAGAGAAGGAAATACAACAACTCTACATACATTAATCAACAATTTAGATGAAAGGGACCAATTCCTCAAACACCTCGAGCCACTATAAGACAACTAAAACTCATTCATGGTGAAATAGATAACCTGAGTAGTCCTACAACTCCTAAAGGGATTGAATTTATTGCTTAAAAAGAGAAAAAATCTTGAGGCCCACAGAGTTTCATTGGTAAATTCTAACAAACATATAAAGAACAAATAATGCCCTAATCTTTCCCAGATATACTGACAAAACACTTCCACAAAAATTCTACAACTAATAATCAATCTAATGGTGAAAGACAGAATGATTTCTCCCTAATATCAGAAGCAAAGCAAGGAGGGAAACTCTCATCACCCTTATTCAACATTGTACTCTAAATCCTAGCCAGGACAACAATGCAAAAGAAAGAAAAGGCATACGGATTAGAAAGAAAGGCATAAAACTATCCTTATTCACAGACATGCTGAACTACAGAGAAAATCCTGAGGATGCTACCAAACTCCTAGAACTAAAAAATGAATTTAGTAAGGCCAATAGGATATAAGGTCAACATATAAAAATCCACACTACTTCAAAAGTTAGCTAGGCATGTTACCCTGTGCCTGCAGTCCCCAGCTACTCAGGAGGCTGAGATGGGAAGACCACTTGAACCCAGGAGGCAGAGGTTGCAGTGAGTTGAAATCGCACCACTTCACTCCAGCCTGGGTGACAGAGTGAGACCCTGTCTCAAAAGAAAAAAAGAAAATCCATAGTATTTCTATATACTAGCAATGAGCAATTGGAAACAAACATTTTAAAAACACACCAAAAAATACCATTTACAATAGCTCCAAAAACATGAACTACGTAGGCACAAATCTAACAAGATATGTACAAAATCTTTATGCAGAAAACTACCAAGCAATGATGGACAAATCAAATAAATTAAGAGACATAAAGAATTTATGAACTGAGAGTCTCAACACAGTAAAGATATCAACATTCCCCAAGTTGATCTATACACTCAATATAATTCCAGTCATCCAATTTCTAGTAGAATTTTTGGAGACATAGGCAAGCTGATTCTAAAAATGTTTATGGGAAGACAAAGGAACTCAAATAGCCATGACAGTGTTGACAATGAAGAATAAATTTGGAGGAATAATGAAACCAGATTTTAAGAGTTATTATAAAGGCACAATAATAGAAAGAATATGGCACTGGCAAAGGCATAAACCATAGGTCAATGGCACAGAATAGAGTTTACATTGGATCTGTGTGTCTGTGTGTGTGTGTACGTGTGTGTGCACAATCAGTTCTCCATTTCTGTGGGTTCTACATCTGCAGATTCAACCAACAACAGATTGAAAATAGTCAGAAAAAAAATGATGGTTTTGTCTATACTGAACATGTACAGACTATTTATCTCATCACAATTCCCCAAACAATACAGTATAACAACTATTTACATAGCATTTGTACTGTCTTGGATGTTATAAGCAATCTAGAGATGATTTAAAATACATGAAAGTATGTACATGGGTTATATGCAAATACCTGTTTTATATGAGGGACTTGAGCACCTAAGAATCTAAGAAATGGGACTCTGGAAAAAATCCCCTATGGATACTAAGGGATGACTTTTTGTACATCCAATTGATTTTTTGATAGAGTTGTTAAGGCAATTCAATAGAAAAAGATAATCTTTTCACAAATGGTGCTGAAAGGATTGAACATCCATATGCGAAAACATTAACCTCAAGCTAAACAGCACATCTTATAGAAAAAGACTCAAAACAGATCACATAACTAAATGCAAAACAGAAAACCTATAAAACTTTTGGGAGAAAGCAAAGGAGAAAATATTCACCTGGAATTAGACAAAGAGTACTTTAACATAATACCAATACCACAACTCTATAAAGAAAAGAAAATGATCATCTGGATTCTGTCAAAAGGTTTTACTCTACAAAAGATATCATCAAGAGAATGAAAAGACAGGATATATACTGGGAGAAAATGCCTGCAAAGCACACAAAGGTCTTGGGGGCAGAATACATGATGAACTCTCAAAACTCACAGGAAGAAAACAAACAGCCCAATTAAAAAATGATCAAAAGACTTGGACACATGCATCCCAAATGCTAACAGTACAAGTGCTGACAGGGATGTGGAGCAACTGGAATGGTCATACATTGCTGGTAGAAATGCAAAATGGTGCGACCACTCTGGAAAACGGTTTGTCAGTTTCTTACGAAGGTGAACATACACTTAACCATATGACCCAGCAATCCCATTCCTACGTGTTTAACCTAGAGACATGAAGCTTATGTTTACATAAAACCTGTTCATCAATGTTTATAGGAACTCTACTGATAATTGCCCCAAACTGGAAGAATAACCAAGATATCCTTCAATGGGGGAGTGGGTAAACAAGCTAAAACATCCATACAATGAAATACAGCTGGGCAATAAAAAGGAACAAATAATTGATATATGCAACAACTTGGATAAATCTCAAAGGTGTAGTGTTCAGTCAAAGAAGCCAACTACAATGCACCACACATTGTATACTTCCATTTATATGGCATTCCTGAAAACACAAAACTATAATGATTAGTGGTTGCTAGAGGTTGGGAGATGGGAGGGTTTGACTACAATGGGATACATCATGAGGCAGCTCTTTTGGGGTGACAGACTGATCTATATCCTGACTACGGTGGTGTTTATGTGAATCTTTATATGTCTTAAACCTTATGGAACTATACACAAGAAAAGTCAGGTTTACAGTATGTTAACTTTAAATATTAAAAATAAAAGCAAATACAATAAACACTCAATACAAAGTCATTCATATGGAAGAACAACCAGAACCTCTACTTGAATGCTTGTCGCATTGCTTCATAATTCTGTCATAGGCAACACAACTGGGTTTGTTCCTAGTGTGTTCGTTTCTCCTGGGCAGAAACCTTAGTGTCCTCATCTCTGCTTCTCCAATATCCCACAGAGTATCTAGTAACCGAAGTAAACATTCAATAATGTTTGTTGGAAGATGAAAGCAATGAATAAATTAGGTGTAAATGGAACACATTATTTCATTTTGTTGGGGGAAGAGCAGGAGGGAAATAGAACCTAATGAGAGGTAGCTACTAAAGGCTAAGAGAGTTCTAGAAAGACACATTCTGCAGTTTCACACTTTTTTGGCATTAGCTGAATAGGAGTTGGCAGTTACAGCATTTAGCATGACTAGTCATGATTTATGAAATGTAGTGTGTACATGTGACTTCCAATGAGGACTTTACTTCATCATGAAGCCAATCAATTATAAAGAATGTATTAATTCATTAAGTTGCACTGTACAAGATTTGGGGAGAAATATTCTATTTGCTTTGTTTTGTTCTACTGGATGAGACCACTAAATTCCATTGATTAAAATTCATCAATTCATATGTTGTCATATATGATCAAAACATAAAATTTCATGATTTTTCTTTGAATAAACTGGAAATTTTGCATATACACAGGCATTAGTAGTATGTTGCAATTCCTAATAATTTATGCATTGCATTGTTACCACCATGCACTCCATCCCTGGAGAAAAAGTCTTCTGAAAGCTAGAGAGAAAAAAAGATTACTTCAAGTTTCTCAAGGAAGGAACAATTGCTTCAAGAGCAGCATAAAGAGAGGGTTCACCCAAAGAAAAGACCATCTGTAAAAAAGAGTTGTTCTGAGCAGAGAATGGCTGATGAGATTGCAAGCCCCTTCCTTTCCCCCACAAAAATATATAAAAACTCACTTCATGATACTGGGGCTCTTAACTTCTACAGGACCAAAGCAATGTTACCATGGTTTTCTCAACATTGTTGAAATTAGCAAACACTGGTGTGTGAGTAAATCAAGGTTATCCTCACTGCTATAACATAAAAAGGCAAAATGCATATATTGCGCTTAAACTTTTCTCCACATTCCTTGCTGTATTCCATAACGTTTTATTATCTGATTTTTAAAATAGTATCCTGATTTAATGTTTATCATATAAATGTTTTACCTATGGGTAGGAAATCTATGACATGTAATATTTAATATATATCATATGTAGATATAAAATATTTTCAAATTAACATTCAAGTTTTAAAGTAACCATAACTTAGTGCCTGCTGCACCCTAGAGAAACAAGTATGACCATTTACTTCACTGTACGTAGCACACACACTCGTGGAAAAAGAGATAAACCAGTCCAATTTAAGATATATGACTAAAGTGTAAATACAACCAAAATTTAACCCATGATAGAAACAGGGTGACTATCATATGCGTTTCTGCTGTTAACATTCTCAATTCTTTGGTCACGATCAATGTAGTCACTAAAAATAATGATCACGTGCAGTCACTCCTTAAACTCCAATTTACCGAACTGGCCTTTATAGAACACACAATTTTACTCCAGCCACAACATTCAAATTGGCAATCAAATGTCATTTTCTTATTGATTCTTTGCTCAAGTGTAAGCTCCGGGAAGGTAGTGCTATGTTGTGCTTACCACTAGACACAAAGCATAAACTAGTGTCTGACACAGAGCAAGTGTAAAATAAAGGTTTTTGAATAAATACGTATTTTAACGAATAAATAAATTAGTATGCATAAGACAAGGGTTGAAAGTAGGATTAATATAACTGAACTTTAGGAATTGCTTTGTCATATATATCACCAGATGTTATATACTGTACAATTCTATTTAGACATGTATTCTTTTCTTCATTCATTCCACCAAGAAAACCAACCAATCATTGTTTGGCTTCAGAATACTTCATGTTAAAATCTCTGAACAGGGCTGGGAACACAAAATTCATATTAAGATATTGCCAATCATCTCAAATAGCCTAAGTCTACTGTGTGAAATACACAGACACAGAGTTAAAGTAATTAACACTAAATTAAACCTTGAGAACTGTAACAGATACATGAATGATAAACTCCAGTGAGGGTGTAGTTAACTCTGACAGCAAGAATCAAAGAAGAATTATTTGGAAAGGTAATCATTCAAGTGGGCCTTGAGAAATACACAGGATCTTGACAGATGAAAGGCAGCAGACTGCAAATTGTTAAGAACATGAACTTTGAAGCCAGACTTCCTGAGTTTGAATCCCACTCTATGATTTATTAACTGTGTGACCTTGGGCAAGTTACTTAAGCTCTCTATCAGATTCCTCATGCATAGAAGGGAGATAATTATACCACATATGGCCAAGGGTTGTTGGGAGAGTAAATTAATTAATATGTAAAGTATCTGTAACAGTCCCTGAAACATAATGAATGCTAGACAAGCATATGTGATATGGAGAAAACCAAGGACAAAGCAGAGTCCACAGCACAAAATAATTCTGAGCTGAAATGCTAAAAAACATATTTTTTGTTTTCAGTAGAAAAAAATAATACCCTGGACTACATTAAGCAGAAACTCCTAAATATACATAAAAATGCATTTTGCTAACTCAGTGACAGTTTGGGGTCATTGAACTTTTATTGTAACTATGGATCTTCCAAAATAGAAATACGCACATACACACACTCAAAACTCCATGCATAATCTTAAGGTTTCATCCAGAAATTGAGGGCTGCAGGCACTTCCTCAAGCTTATCTCTGAGCTGTAAGTAATGACATAGTCTAATGGTATTATGCACTTTCCATAAAAACCAATGCTTAGTATGGAATTCTACACAACCCCAGGCAACCATGAGCCCTAAAGTATCTCATCCAAAAATTGAACTGTTAACTTAGATAGAGGATGGAAGCACATAGAACATAAAAAACTTCACAGCTCCATTTCAAATCAAAGAGGGCAACAGAAAGCAATTCTGGTGAGGTGGCTTCCTTATCTGAGGAACAGACCTGTGAAGGCAAGGGACACAGGTAGTCCAACCCTGAGGAGACGAGGCTGGGGAGAAAATGTAGAAACAGAACGGCACTGTACTCACATGGTGAAGGAGCCGGGGGGAGCAGACACTCGCCGCAGGTCCGCAGTTTGCACCTGGTGAATACTAGAGGCAGCAGGGAATGAGCAGCGAAGACAGAGTCAGCGACAGCGTGGACAGACAAGGAACAAGCCAGGGGAGAGAAAGAGAGACACACAAAATTTAAACAGAAATTAAATGAGCGCATCACCAAACAGCGAAGGAAAGGAAAAGGAAAACCAAGCCAGCCACGGAAATAATCCAAAAAAAGCGGGTGATAGCAACAAAGCCAACAGGACACACGGAAGGCGCTGGTTCTAGGCATGTCACAGACTGGAGCGGGGCCAGGCTGGGGTCGATGCAGGACAGCAGGTCGGGGGGTGCGGGGAGATGATCATGGCCTCCCTTGCTCAGGCCCATCAGGACACCCAAGGAGAGAAGGCACGCACTTACATATTGAGGGGTAGGCTGGCATGGTAAACTCATCTTTGAAAAGATTCAAAGTCAATTTAACCCTTTCATCACACAGCCATCAGGTTTCCCCAGGCTTTATAGGAACACTCATCAAAAGACAATCATCTTAAAAAGTGTCTGAACCAAAACTTCAACTTCCTTCAGTTAAACAACAAAGGCTTTTAAAAAACTCCAAAGGTAATACGAAGAAAGTCTCATTTTATCACTGTATTGCTGTCATTCTACCCACATTCTGGGGAGAAAAATCAAACCACAGATTTCTCCCTTTTCTCCTTTCTTTTATAATGGAGTCTACAGCAGCTGCTAGAAAAGATAAAATGTAGAATTTAAGAAACTAAACCCAAAATGTTTTGTTGACTTTACATAATTATTCTCTCCACTCTCTTATTTAAAGAGTTTCATTGGAACTACATTAGACCTAGTTCCCTGGATCTCTCTGTTCTGCAGGATACATAACTTTTCATACAAAGTCACCCATGAGTTAACTCCAGTCCAAGCCTCTCTCTGTCTGTGTTATCCTCCAAGTACTATCATTTCCAACCAATATAATACGTCTCAGCAGCCTAGGATGATGGAATTCGATTGCTCAATTCAAAGTTTGCTGACTAGAAATCTGGCCATTGGTTAAAATGACCATCTTTAACAATGAAGCCTTAATTACTAGTGAACTAAGGATAATATTATCCATTTATTAATAGTTCATTGAAGATCTCCTGAAACACCTGGGTAATTTTGTTTCTATTCTCCTTCAATGGCATCTTGCAAATAAAGAACATAATCCAGCTTATCATGTTACTAGCATACGAATATGAACCTAGATACATCTGCTTATTCCTTTTTGTGGGGAAGGTATTTACTGGAGTTCATACTCTGTGTAGATTCCTATGCTATGATAAAATGGCATATGCTCCCAAATAAATGAGGAGCTTCTGGACACAGTGGGACCTAGCTTTTTAGTTTGTGTATAGTAATGGCAAATGGGGTTATAAGCCAAGAAATATTTTTTAGGAAACATTAATTTTTCCTTTTGCATAAATGAAGATCTAGTGGCATCATGAGGCCCTATTAGTTAACTATTTCTCATGGAAATTCCTTCTATCCATGTGGGCCATAGCTTGAAATCATTAAATATGTATCTTTCATTTATAAGACAATGTGATCAAAATATATTTGATATTAGTTTTATATTCACAAAATTTTAGACTTATCTTAGAAAGCAATTTCTGAGAAACACAGCAGAGATAGCCTCATAGAATGGATTCATGTGTGAGTCACTGATGCAAGATGTGACTGTGTCTCAGGACCTATGACCGACACTGGGGATCCTAAAAGGAAAATCCTAGGGCCTCCCCACAGAGCAGAGAAGGGAGGAGTAAATCCATGATTAAACTGTTTTTAGTAAGTAGTGTCATGAAAATAACCAAGAGCACCACTGAAGCACGTAAAGGTACACCTAACAGCTAGAAGTAGACAGAAAAGGCTTATTAGGAAAAGTAGTAATTCAATGGGGTCCTAAGCTGTGAGCGAGGAGTTAGCAGAAGATAAAGAGGTGCAGAGGGCACTGCAAGAAGAGGACCTGAAAGCAAAACCAGGATGATGTAGGAGACAGGCTACTGTTCCAGGAACAGCAATCTTCCCTGGAACAAAGAGCAAAGAGAATGAAGAAGGGAGTGATTGAAAAGGTCTGCAAAGCTAAGGAACACAGGCTTGGGATTCTTAGATCAATCTAACTGGTATATCAGAAGAGACAGATTATGTGAAGGCAGCAAGGGTTGGAACAAGAAAACAGTCAGAAGCATACTTTAGTAATGCTGCTGAGAGGTAGCTCGCATGACCTTTGAACTCTGGCTGCTTTAGCAGTAGAGAGGATAGAGGGGATGAGAGTGAAAGACTTGGGAAATAAATAGAAGATAGAGTTCAAAGAATGTGGTAGCTACCCTGATGGATGTTGATATGGTTTGGACATGTGTCCCATCCAAATCTCATGTTGAAATGGAATCCCCGATGTTGTATGTGGGGCCTGGTCAGAGGTGTTTGGGTCATGGGGGCAGATCTCTCATAAACACTTGGTGCCTTCCTTGGGGTAGTGAGTGAGCTCTCACTCTGAGTTCATGTGACAATCAGTTGTTTAAATGAGTATGGTGCCTACCCCCTCTTGCTCTCTCTCTCACCATGTGATATGCCAGCTCCCCATTCACCTTTAGTCCTGACTGTAAACTTCCTGAAGCCTCACCAGAAGCCAAGCAGATGCTGGTCCCATACTTATACAGTCTACAGAACTGTGAGCCAAATAAAACTCTTTTCTTTACAAATTACCCAGCCTTGCCTGGGCACGGTGACTCACGCCTGTAATCCCAGCACTTTGGGAGGCTGAGGCGGGCAGATTACTTAAGCCCAGGACTTCAAGACCAGCCTGAGCAACGTGGAGGAACCCTGTCTCTATCAAAAATACATCTGGGCATGGTGGCGCACACCTGTAGTCCCAGCTCCTTGTGAAGCTGAGGCAGGAGAATCACTTGAACCTGGGAGGCAGAGGTTGCAGTAAGTCAAGAGGGCACCATGGCACTCCAGCCTGGGCAAGAGAGTCAGACTCTGTCTCAATAAATAAACAAACAAATATAAATAAATTATCCAGTCCCGGGTATTTCTTTACAGCAATGCAGAAATGGACTAGCAGGTGTATAGAAGTAGAAGTGACTGAGAGAACCTCAGAGGCCAGGAACAGGACAAATGAGTGGATGGTAGTTTCCTGTGTACAACTGTGAATGGAATAGGCTCACTGGATGGTGGGGAAGAAAAGCCAAGGAAATAAAGTTAATGAGTCCAGTTTCTAGCATGTAGTTTGAGGTTACTATGAGACATTAAGGTAAAAATGTCAACTGAGATATTTGGGTATCAGTCTTCAATTTTTAGAAGAAAATTCTGGGCTGAAGACACAGATCAGAGATACAGTCTCCCAGAGAAAGGGCAGAACCACAAGGAGAACTGGCATGTAAGTGGAAAGGGAACTGCTGTTAAGGGAGCCACAGCACTTACGTCTCGAATATCCAATTACCATGCTGTGTGAAAGGAGCCTAATTTTTAAAGATGAATTAAACAGCCACCTTCTTCTTATTGGGAACACACACACACATACACATGCAAACACACACATACATACACGCAAACACACACACACACACATGCAAACACACACACATGCAAACATACACAAACACACACATGCAAACACACACATACACACACGCAAACACACATACACACATGCAAACACACATACACACACGCAAACACACACACATTCACGCAAACACACACATACACACACGCAAACATACACACACACACAGAGAGAGGTTTTTAAGCTAAAAATTCTAAAGATATTTTCGACTAGTTCTCCTTGAGTAAAGAAAAAAGACAGGCGAAGAAAGGAAGGCAGGAAATAAAGAAAATGTCTTTCGAATTTCTCTTTCTTCGAAATGGTACACTTCACACAATTGATGGCCAAAGCAGAGAAAGGCTTGAAGGACTCAGAAGGTGGAAGAAAACTTATAGAAAAGTCTTAAAGGAAAGGCTGACCTTGAGCTTGAAACTCCACTTGGAAATCCAGTGGAAGACCTTAGATTTCAAAATAAGGTTTTCTGGTAAAATCGAAAGAAATACTTAATCATAGAAGGTAAATAAGATTAGAATGAGAGAAATTAAGGTTTAGGAAGCAAATATTACAAGGTGACTAGGGTTTTTTGCTTTCTTTTGAAAATGTGCTATCTGTATTGATTTTCTGAAAATAGTGTTGAATAATTTTTCACAAGTAGTAATAAAGATTTTTGTTATTTTTAAGTCTTATAAATATTCATTAATAAAATGAAAATTATACTATTATTCCCATTTCTCGTAAGTCTTTCAGAGGGCATGGGCTGGCCTGGATGCAGGCACCACTGCCTCTAGTAGAAAGTAAATAACAGTTCTGGGGTTTGTTATTGTTGTTGTTGTTTGGGGTTTTTGTTTTGTTTTGTTTTTCCAGACAGAGTCTCGCTCAGTTGCCCAGACTGGAGTGCAGTGGTGCAATCTCAGCTCCATGCACCCTCTGCCTTGTGGTCCTAGAGATTCTGGTGTCTCTGCCTCCTGAGTAGCTGGGATTACCAGCATGTGCCACCACGCCTGTTTAATTTTTGTATTTATAGCAGAGAAGGGGTTTTGCCATGTTGACCAGGCTGGTCTTGAACTCCTGGTCTCAAGTGATCCGGCCACCTGACCTCCCAAAGTGCTGGGATTACAGGTGTGAGTCAACGTACCCAGCCAGTAACAGTATTTTTAAGTTGAGGCTGCTTCTTGAACACTTGCATAGCTAAGAGCTACAAGAAGTGCCATCATATATCACGTGTGCCGTGAGTACAAAAAGAAAACAATTCTTTTTATGTGCTTCTATAGGTGCAGAAAGCCAAATGAATTCTTAAAATATGGTTGTTGAGCAAATACGAATTCTCAACACAAAGGTAAAAGCTGTTTAAAACTAAACCAGCTGAAAACCATTTCATGTCTGATAAGGTTATTAAATACAGAAGAAGCAGGCCTAAGACTGTGAACTCTCTGCCTATACATAGTAAAAACTTTTAGCTTCTGCATATCTTCTTAACAAACTATCTAAAAGTGACCCAACAACATAGACTATAGTACAGTTTCAGAGATTTTTTTTCACTTAGTATTTCATAGATTTCTGGCAAACCCATGGTCCACGTAACTCTAACATTTCTAGGGTAAATTTGATGAACCATATACAACTACTGACATTCCACGTTTTCTAAAATATAACCTCAGCAATTGTGTATTTAACCTAACAGAAGGTAAAGGCAGGGAGGGCAGGCAGCATGAGGAACGAGTCAGGAGTTTCACTAAATGCAAAATGTAAACAAAGAAAGACATGTAACTAAAAAACACCTCTGGAAAATAATCTAGGAAAAATTCTGGGGGAAGTCTGAATTCTGGGAGAGAAGGAAGGAGAGGACAGAGTAGATTTTTTTATCCCAGCTTCAAACTGAGACCCAGATGCCAAAAGCTGGAATACTCTGAGAGCACTATCTAATCCTGCTCATCAACATGTGCCACCACAGAGAGAGAACAGTAAGTGCTGGTAGTGAGTGAGGGCACCTGTGTTGCTGGCTATTCTAGGGACTTCTGCATAAATGCATGGCAAAGCATGCCCTTGCTTTACAGGCACCACAAGGAAGCCAGCCACTCAGTGCAAATAGATAACCATGCATGACAGGCCACAAACGGGAGAAGCACCTTTGAGAGTCCCTCACTGTGACAGAGAATGACACAAGGCTAAGCCCTGAAATGGCCTTAGGCATACAGCATGATATATAGGAAATATTCAAAAGATGCCAAAACTTCCGTTCATTATCCATCCCCTTCTCCAACCCCACAGACACTTAATCACTAGTTGGAGTGAGACACACTATAAAATGAATATGCATTCTAAATATCTAGTCATTATTACCTTACCTCAAGTCAGTTTATTAAAATGCCTAAGAAAGGAAAACTCCAGGAGGGATACCACGTGTGAAAGAGTGGGTCAGGCTATGTCTGGACAATAGGATGCTGCCCAGATAGCCAATGCTGAGTTGAAGCACCAGAGTATGCAGGACCCCAAAATAGGAACATCAGGAAGGGAACAATTCGCTGGCAGGCAGAAAGAGATGCAATGTGGATAGAGGCCAGCCACTGACCAGCTCTGCCAACCAGCCGCGACTGGAGAAACCAACACTCTCCAAGCGACCTAAGTAAAGAGCAGGCTAACTATGTGCTTCCCTGAAACAAAACAAACAAAAACACATTTACCTGAACACAGTTTACCACCCTAGAATCCCTCTCAATGATTTTCTGAGAGTCCCAATAAATATATTCTCAAGTGGTCAGTGAAGAATCATCATCTATCTCATGTACAGTGATAACTACTAAAAGAAGGGTGTGGAACTGTACAATAAACAAGGGGAAAAAACTCTATATGTTCCCATGAGAGAAACCAAGGAACTGCTGAGTCTCCCGGACTTTTTTCCTCTTCCCAACACAGTGAGGTTCCCAGACCATGCACATGCTCTGCACTCTCCTCTCCAAGGTCTTCGTGTTAAGCAAGGTAGGCCATGAGCAGACTCACTCATTAAGTAAAGGCATGGATGTTCTCCTCTTGCTCTTCTGTACCATGTTGGCCTGATTCCTCAGGGAGATCCGAATCATAGCTGGGGCCAACCTACAGGGCTCCCCATCCACTTGCATGGGGATGGATTTGTAAGTTAGAAGCATGACTTCTCGACACTGGTGTAGCCTCTCTCCATGGCCCCCAACTTGCAGGGCTGCCTATAAAAACAAGAGTCAAAGGGAAGCAAGGAGTTAGTTCTCATTATTTAAGAAAGCTGGAGGCCAGGCGTGGTGGCTTATACCTGTAATCCCAGCACTTTGGGAGGCCAAGGCAAGTGGATCACCTGAGGTCAGGAGTTCAAGAGCAGCCTGGCCAACATGGCAAGACCCCGTCTCTGCTAAAAATACAAAAAAAAAAAAAAAAAATAGCTGGGCATGGTGGCGGGTGCCTGTAGTCCCAGCTACTTAGGAGGCTGAGGCTGGAGAATCACCTGAACCCGGGAGGCAGAGGTTGCAGTGAGCCGAGGTCACGCCACTGCACTCCAGCATGGGCAATAGAGTGAGACTCCATCTCAAAAATAAAAAAGAAAAAGAAAGCTGGAAATCCCAAGTCCATTGTACATAACCAAGGAGTCTGTGATAAACATAGTAAAATTGGTAAAATTAACCACCACCATAGTAGGAAACCTGGATAAACCATTAATACAAATAAACTGAATATTCACAATTATGACGAACGAGCCTTACCATAAATTCCTATTAACTACCACTTTTTGCTCTTACATGTTTCAAATCTAAATTTAAGCATGTTAGTTTAATACAAAGGTTTTTCTTTGTGTTATATATTCTCATTAAACAACCAATGAAAGCAGAACAAAACCAATATGAAGGAGATAAAGCAGGTAGTTTATTAATCTCTAAATTGTATTTACCTAATACTTAAATATGCAGCACATTGTTGATTACTTTTCATGTTTAGATAGGTGTTTGCTTTTTTATCTAAACTTCCTCAAGCTATTTCTAACTTGTATAAGATCAACAAAATGCAAAATAACAACAATTACTTAATTTAAAACATTCTGGAAAGCAAAGCAGCTTTGAGGATCAAAATGAAAGACAGTAAGAACTCAGTTCATCATGGGAGCCACAGAATGGAGTTTCAAGATGATATTAAAAGTCTTGTTAAGGAGCAACACATTTATATAACCTCTTCTGACTTAGTAAAAAAAAAAATGTATTTAGTATTATTTATCCTTTTAGGAAATAAAAGAAAAATCACACATTTTTGTTGTATAATATACATAGAGCACACAAATTTTATTATACAGCTTAATAAATATTTTATACACACATGTTAACCTCCATCAAGACCAAGTTTTGGAAAAAACATATAACACCCAAAAAGTTCCCACATGCCCCTTCCTAGTCTATTACACTCTTCCCACCAACTGACTGGTGAGCAAGAAAGCAGAGGAGAATGCTGTGAGAAGTTACTAAAATTCTTTTTGCCTTATTACCTGATGTAAATTTACTCTTTTTATTTTGTAGTCTTGAGTAGGCCTAACGACAGATAAAATGTAAAACCTGCCTGATAAGAAGGTATTCCTCTGAGTTTAACCGGACTGAAAATTGCTTGAATACCTTCCAATCTCTTGGTATTGGAAGTCATACACAGTAGTCTAGACCACTTTTAAGCCATCTTCTCAGCCTCAAAAACAAAACAGCAGCAAATATTACAAAGAGGTAGAGTTAATAACTGTCAATGCCACCCCTACTGGCATTTCACAATCAATCCAAGATGATTGCACAGACACAGGAGGAACTACTGTAATTAGCTTTTCAGGGTAGAGACATTTCCATTATTGTTAGCACAGTCACATTAAATTATTTTGGGAACAAATTAGAGTATGAGTAATTTTTTTAAACTTATTAGAAATACATATTTTTCATGTCTCAGATTGGTCCAGGCTTAGCATCTTATAAGATACAGGCTTAAGAGCCCAAATAGAAAGCCCCAAGACTTTCCAGAATGAATCATTTACTATTAGTAATACTTTGATTTATTAGTGACAACCACTCTCTATTTAACCTAGCACATGTTAGTCTTATGAGAACCTCAGATATTGCCTTTCTGGTAGCCTGTGACTTGAGAGGAAATAAGACAGTCCCTGACCTAATGCATCCACTGCCATTTATTGCCCCAAGACCATAGCTTTCCTTTGCACTGCAGCTATGTCTTGAGATTTTCCATCTTTTCACACTATACTCTTCCCTGGAATATTCAACCCCTCTCAAAGTGTATCCTCTTCCTTACTGCTCAAGTCCTTATTCTACTTGCTGTCAGATGGAAATAACAGGCAATCATGGGTTGGAGGAGGGGTGAAGCAAGAGCAAATCTTACTCTCCTTTCCTTCCTCATCACCACTATCAGCCCCAGCCTCATTCCTGGAACAAAGGACCCAAAGGAAAAAAATCTGTGACATGGAGATCCAACACAAAAGATCATCAACCACCCTAAAGTCTGCTTGTGTTTTAAAGACTATCAAGGTAAACAAACCTCTGTAAGACTAAACAAAAAAGAATAGAAAACATAAAACTCTTTTCTCTCTCTTTTTTTTTTTTTTGACAGTCTCACTCTGTTGCCAGGCTGGAGTGCAGTGGTGCAATCTCAGCTTACTGCAGCCTCCACCTCCCGGGTTCAAGCAATTCCCCCTGACTCAGCCTCCTGAGTAGCTGGCACTACAGGCACATGCCACCATGCCTGGCTAATTTTTTGTATTGTAGTAAGATGGGGTTTCACCATGTTGGCCAGGATGGTCTCAATCTTCTGACCTCATGATCCTCCTGCCTTGGCCTCCCAAAGTGCTGGGATTACAGGCATGAGCCACCGTGCCTGGCCAAAATTATTTTATTAAAAATAAGAAAGGGCCAGGTGCAGTGGCTCACACCTGTATCCCAGCACTTTGGGAGACCAAGGTGGGAAGATTGCATGAGGCCAGAAGTTCAAGACCAGCCAGGGCAACATAGTCAGACTCCATCTCTACAAAAAATTTAAAAATCAGCTGAGGATGGTAGTGCACGCCTGTATTCCCAGCTACTTGGGAGGCTTAGGGAGGAGGATCTTCTGAGCCCAGGAGTTCAAGGCCGCAGTGAGCTATGATCATGCCACTGCACTCCATCCTGACAATAGAGCAAGACCCTGCATCTAAAAAATAAAATTAAATAAATGAAATAAGGAGATAGCTAAAGAGATAATAGAGAGTTTTGAAAATCATGCAAGAATTTTATGAAAACAATAAATCGAAAAATCTAGATAAGAAAGAAATTTCTGGGAAAAATATAACTTGCAAAATTTGGTATAATAAATACAGAAAATAAATAGATTAGGGCTATTTTAAAAATTGAAAGAGTTATCAAAAAATCTTCCTCATTTTACCTTCCTCCCTCCCCCTTCCCCAAAAATGTCAAAAAGGCTAGATATTTTACAAGTCAGTCTTATTCAAATGTTAAGGAAAGACGGTGTCTATTTAGTACAAGTTGCTTTAGAAAATATGATGCTATAGCTTTTAAGGTAACAAAACTAGATAAAAGCAGTACAAGAAAACAAAAAATTTTAGCCCAAATTATATTCATAATCATAAATGCAAAAATCACTTTAAAAAATCTAATTGCCACCAGTGGTCTCTTTTATAGAAGTTAAAGTTATTATGGTTTATTATTAAGAATCAAGAAATTAAGAATTACTCAACATCAGAAAATACATCATTGTAATTTCAGTACATTAATGGTTTAAACGAGAAAAACCATATTATCATCTCAAAAGATTAAGCAAAAAAAAAAAAAAGACGTTCAATGCCTTTTATGATAAAAATGAATTTCACAGAAAACTAAGAGTAGAAAATAGCTTTTGTAACTGATAAAGATCACCTACCAAGATATCTAGAAAAAAATATTATTCACAATAAAAAAAAAATTAGAAGCATTCCTTTCAAGAAAAAAGTTATCCATTAGCAACAAAAGTTTTCAGCATAATACTGGATGTACTGACCAACACAATGAGACAAAGAAATAAAATTAGAAAAAAAAAATTAAAGGAAAAAATGTAAACTTACTAATATTTCTACGGATATTATCCCATACATAAAAATTCCAAGAAAATTCACAGGCCAAGTGTTAAAACTCCTAAGAAAGATGGCTGATACACTGTCAACTTAAAAAATCAATAGTATTCTACTACTCTAGCATTAAATAAACAAAAATACAATATAATATAAAATGCCATTTACAATATCAACAAAAACAATACATGCAGACTTTTATGCAGAAAATTTTAAAATTTTATTGAAGGATGTAAGGAAAGACTTAAATAAACGGAGAGGCATGTTATATTCATGGACAGAATAATTCAATACTCCAATAATGTTAATTTTCCAAAATTAACATACCAATTCAATATAATTCAAATTAAAATAAGAGAAATACTATTTTGAGGAATCTTGTTGTCATGCTAATTTCATGTCAACTTTCTAAGCCACAGTAACCAGATATTTGGTCAAACACTCTAGATGTTTCTATGAAAGTATTTTTTTAATGAGATTAACACTGAACCCAGTAGATTTTGAGTAAAGCAAACATGAGTGGGCCTCATCCAATCTGCTGAAGACTCTAGAAAGAAAAAAGAAGAACATTCCCAGAACAAGGAGGAATTTGACCATCAGCCTGCCTTTGGACTTGGGCTTCAACTTGGGCTGCTCCCTGGGTCTCTAGCCTGTCAGCCTATCCTGCAAATTGCTGCAAATTGGGACTTGCCAGCCTCCAATTCACAATTCACATGAGATTAAAATAAATCTCAATCTCTCTCCCTCACTCACACACTCCCTTTTGTTCTGTTTCTTTGGAGAATTTTGACTAATATACTTGTACAAATGACTCAATAATTAATTTTGAAGGATAAAGATCCACAAATAACTAAGGATAGTTGGAAAGAACAGGAGCAATGGATAGCCGACTGTCCCTGTTAGATACCAAGATATATAACACTTAAAGATGCAGTCATTAAAATAGTGAAAGTCAGTGGAAATGAATACAGAGAACAGAACAGACTCAAAGATATGAATATATGAACTATGGTGATGTGGCATTATAAATTATTGAAGAAATGATGGATTATTTAGCCAATGAGGCTGGGAATATTTCTCACTATATAGAGAAAAATAAAATCAGTATTCTACCTCACATCATACACAAAGGAACAAGAAATAAAAATACAAATATAAATATTAGTGGGCTGAAAGAGAGGAGAGAGTAAGTATTTCTTCCCATCTCTTTTTCTCAATCAGTGTCTGACAATAGCTAATAATTCCTTGAGCTTCCATTTGCTACTGAGAAGCACTCTTTCCAGGCCAACCCAACCCTGTGGCTCCAGCTCAGACAGGCAGTCCTCACAGAGGCTCCAACTCTCCTGGAGCGATTCCCTTCTCCAGAGTTCTAGTTCTGCCATGTGACCCTCCCAGCATGCCCATCAACAGGTCTCTCAGGTGGCCACTTCTCCCAAGTTCCACCTCTGTTTTATAGCCTGAGCTCCCTGATGCTAATAACACCATCTTCTCCCACTGTCCCTCTAACCCTAGGGAGCATTTATGGATTGCTAATTGTTAGGCAGGAATCTAGACCCAACATGGTGGTGCCACCCGGCATAGCAGGCCCTTTGTTCGAGACTTCCCTTCCTCTTTGAACACACCCGCAGACTTGCATACGTCAGAGGTTCCGGCTGGGCAACCACACTCCCCCATGACCTGCAGCTCACCTGCATTCCACAAGTTCGTAAACAGCAGTTTCAGTTGACAGTTTCCAAAGACCCCTTCCTCATGACCCTTACTCGACTCCTGCCCTAGTAGTTTCAAGGCCCCCCAGGCTCTGTTTGTACAACCAGCTTCCCTACCTCTCACGCTATAAAAAAGCCCCTGCCCTCCTCCCTCAGCGCGACTTCCTTGGCCCGCACCTTTGGACCGAGGAACCTCGCCCGCAAGTCCTAATAAAGGCTATTCTCACTGCCATTTGCCTTGTGTCTTCGTTCCCGGTTCGGCTCCAGCTTCAGTTTACCTTTACACTAATCTAGGGTTGACCTCTTTTCAATTCTTCTAACATCCCATAACTAGCCTCCTGTACTAAATAGCCTCAATGGATCTATCTCCTATTGAATTTTTTCCTCTTTGATACACTCAGCTCATCACCAAAATGATAAATTTACTTACATAATTTGCAGTGGCACCAATATCAGCTACTTCATAGTTTTTGACACATTTTACAAGCTATTTTACTGTCAGGAACTTCTATCATTAAGATTCTTTTCATTTTATCAATAATTAAGATTTCTAGGCACTGGTGTGTTTGTTTTATTTTATTTATTAAATTATTTTTGAGATGGAGGCTCACTCTGCTGCCCAGGCTGGAGTGCAGTGGCACAATCTCGGCTGACTACAGCCTCTGCCTCCAAAGCAATTCTCCTGCCTCAGCCTCCTGAGTAGCTGGGACTACAGGTGCATGCCACCATGTGCAGCTAATTTTGTTTTGTAATTTTAGTAGAGACAGGGTTTCGCCATGTTGGCCAGGCTGGTCTCAAACTCCTGACCTCAGGTGATCCACCCGCCTTGGCGTCCCAAAGTGCTGGGATTATAGGCGTGAGCCACTGCACCCAGCCCACTGGTGTGTTTTAAAGTTCCATGGTAAAACATGCTGTACGGAGCCTAAATGCTATTAGTAGTGGTGGTATTAATTATTGTCCACGTTAATAAATATTTATAGCAAAAATAATTCCATAAATTCAGTTTCCTCATATGGAAAGTAATTACAGTATGCTGCTACAATCACTTTCAGAACTAGCATTTTATGATTCTATGTTGCACCTACAATTCTATAATTTCATGTTCTCAAATTCTACCTCCTCCCATCTAGAGCCCTGTTTCTTTCCTTGACTATATAAGTGATGTAGTATTGTCCAGCCACTCTAAAGTGCTAGAGAGTAAAAAGGAAAGCACTGCATTTGAAAAACCACCCTTCTGCAAATTTAAAAAATAGTAGCAATTATTGCATACTTACTATAAGTCAAAAGTTTTTCTATGAAAAAGTCTTGTAAAAATCTCAACACTCTCATTGGGATTACTTATATACATGTGTTTTTTTCATTTTTGTTTAATGAAAGTAGATTCTAGTCACTACCAAAGTGAGTTCATGAGAAGCAGGAAAAAAAGAAGCCACTTTTGTGGACCTGTCCAGTTTTACAACTGTTAGTGAGATGTAGACTCGTATTCAGGATGCGGTTTGGGGAAAAAACCATTTGTATGCTTTAAAGGTAGTTATATAGACAATCATTCCTCTAAAATCTGCAATATCCTGACAATATAGTGACAGAATCAACAAAATATACTGGAGCAATGGAATAAAATAGATTTGTAGAATTCTGGAACAAAAGAAATATACCCTATCCATCTTTTAATAGTGGTCCAGTAGTGTTCATCCCCTATATAAGACTGATTTTTTATCTTGTGAAGCAGGAAGTGGAGAACGAAGTGGAATGTAATGCTAAGACAGTACATACTAAGTCACAACGAAACACAGTCCAGAGCCACATACGATGTATCATCCACTAGGACAAGACAAGCAAAGAAGCAAGAAAACATCATCTATAATAAAGGGGAAAAAAATTATTGCTGGGTGAACTTAAGAGCAAATTGAAAGCTGCAGGAAGAAAGAGGCCAGTGAAGATAAAAACAGACGAATAGAAATTACCAGATCTGAAAAACAGAGACAGAAACATTTTATTTTATTTCTTGACCTGTGAGACAATAACAAGCAATCTAAAATACATTTAATAAAATCCCAGAAGAAGAGAAAGGGAGAATGGAGCAGAAAACACATGAATAAAAATATTCCTAGTTTGTTGGGGAAAACAAATAAACCTTTAGGTCCAAGGAGAACAGTGAACCTAAAACAGGATAAATGCAAAGAAAACCACTGTGGTGGGCAGAACAGTGCTCACCACTATAACCACCAAAAAAGATGCCCATGTTCTAACTCCCAGGAACCACACAAACCTCCTGGAGCAAAAGGGCCTTTTAGGTGTAAGTAAACTAAGGTTGTTGAGATAGGAGGATTATTCTGGATTGTCTTAGTGGACCCAATGCAGTCTCAATGGTCCTTATAAAGAAAAATTAGGGGCTAGAGAATGAAAGTCAGAGAGGACAATGCAAGAATAGAAACAGATGCTGGAGTGACATAGGACTGTAAGCCAAAGAATGTGGGCAGCCTCTAGTAGCTGAAAAAGACAAGGGAACTAATTCTTCCATAGAATCTCCAGAGGGAACACAGCCCTACAAACCCATTTTAGACTTCTGATCTCTACGAATTTAAAATAATAAACGTGTGTTGTCTTAAGCCACTGTTGTAGTCATTTGTTCTCAGCAGCAATAAGAAAGTAATACAGCTACAAAGAGGTTTAAAACTAAAGATAAACTAGTACAATCACCATGGAGAGCAATATGGAAGTTTCTCAAAAAACAACAAATAGAAGTATCATATGATCCAGCAACTGCACTACTGGGCATTTATCCAATAGAAAGGAAACCAGTACACTGAAGAGACATCTGTACCCCCATGTTTATTGCAGCACTGCTCCAATAGCCAAGATATGGAATCTGCCTAGGTGTCCAACAACAAAAAATTAAAAAAATGTAGCATGTATACACAATGGAATATTATTCAGCCATTAAAAAGAATGAAATCCTGTGGCAGCATGGATGAAACTGGAGAACACTATGCTAAATAATATAAGATAGGAACAGCACGTTAACCACCACACATTCTCATTAACTTGTGGAAGCTAGAAAAAGTTGATCTCATATAAGTAAAAAGTAGAACAGAGGATACTAGAGGCTAGAAAGGATAAAGGAAAGGGAGGGATAGGACGAAACTTGTTAAAGGATACAAAATTAAAACAAGACAGAAGAAATAAATGTTAGTGTTCTATACCACTGTAGGATGACTATAGTTGACAGTAACATCTAGTTTCAAAAAACTAGAAGGAGAATGTTAAATGTTCCCAACACAAAGAAATGACAAATGTTTGAGATGATGGATATGCTAATTATCCTGATTGGATCACTGTACATTATATATATTGAAGCATCATTATGTATTCCATGAATATGTACAATTATTACTCGTAAATTAAAAATTTGATTTTTAAAAAACAACAAATAAAGAGAAAGTCTCAAGAACAGGGAAAAAAAGACACACTATATACAAAGTACTAATGATGCAAATGACAGCTGACTTTTCATTATAAAATATGGAGGCCAGAAGAAAACAACTATTTAAAGAGCTAAAGCAAGACAAACAAAAACAAACCTGTCAGTCCAGAATTCAGAATTCTATATCTACAAAAACATAATTCAAAGAATAAGGATAAAATAAAGACATTTTCAGAAAAATAAAATTTAAAAGTATTTGTTGCCAACAGAACTTCACTGTAAGAAATGTTAGAGGAAATCACTGAAATTAAAGCAAAATGATGCCCGATGGAAACTTGGATCAACATGGATCAACAGGAAGGAATGAATAACACTGGAAAGGGAAACAGGTGGGTACAAAGAACTTCGTATTTGTCTTTCATCTCTCAATTTCTTTAAAAGTAACAATTGTTCAAAGCAAATATATTAATGTTGATTTGTGGGGCTCATATGGAATGTAAAAGACATATGGAAATAAGAGTATAAGGTAATGCTGGGCACAGTGGCTCACGCCTGTAATCCCAACACTTTGGGAGGACGAAGTGGGCAGATCACCTGAGGTCAGGAGTTTGAGACCAGCCTGGCCAACATGGTGAAACCTCATCTCTACTAAAAATACAAAAATTAGCTGGCCCTTGTGGCAGGCACGTACAATCCCAGCTATTTAGGAGGCTGAGGCAGGAGAATTACTTGAACCTAGGAGACAGAGGTTGCAGTGAGCCAAGATCATGCCACTGCACTCCAGTCTGGGCAACAAGAGCAAAACTCCGTATCAAAGAATAAAAAAGAGCATAAGGTAAGAAAGAGAAAAAGGATTATGAGGAAAAGATAAGTAAATTGATATATTACTTGTATCCAGAATGGAGGCGAGATCCTATAGACAGTAAAATGTTAATGGTATTGTAAACATAAACTCAACAATTTAGACAAAATAATGAACAAGTTTCATGAAATATTTAATAAAGTTGACTCAAGAAGAAATTGAAAATATGAATAATTCTATATCTCTACTTGCCTTAAAGAAATCTCAAAGCCAGAGTATATTAGGAAATTCTATGAAATATATAATGAAAAAGATAATAGTACCAGTCTTCACAAATTCTTTCAGAAAACAGAAGAGAATGTCATTTCCTGTCTCAGATTCCAAGGCCGGTAGAACCTTTATATCAAAACCCAATCAAGATATGCAAGAAAAGAAATTTATTTATTGTTGTCCCTCATAATCATAGTCACAAAAATGCTTAACAAAATATTAGTAAACTGTATCTAGCAATATAACAATGATAATAAATCAAGACTAAGAGGGGCTTATCCTAGAAATGCAAGATCAGTATAAGATTTTTAAAAATTAATGAAATTAGTGATATAAACAAAGGGGAAAATTGTATGTCAATTTCAGAGATACAAAAAACCTTTGATAAAATACACCACTCATTTGTGATCAAAAGTTCTCAGGAAAGTAGGAATTAAGTGGAAATTCCTTAATCATATAAAGGACACTAATTAAAAAAAAACTACAATTAAGCATATTTATGAAAAATATGGAATGTTTCCCCATGTAATCAGGAAAAATACAAACATGTGCATTCTTACCATTTTTATTCAACATCTTAGTGAACATCCAAGTAAAAGAAATTTTAAAGAATTTTCTAGAGTGGCATGAAAATTTTTTGAATAAAAAAGGAAAGGCATGTAAGGCAACAGTAAAACTCTATTTCAAACAATATAATTGTGTATGCAGGAAAACCTAAGGAATCTAGTAAAAAAAAAAAAAACAAAAACCAAACTACTGGATCTAATAAGTGAATTTAGCAAAGTTATGAGACAAAGTCAATAAACAAATATGTATGCATATATAGACACACATATAGTCATGTCTATATACTAGCAATAATAATTAAATGTAAAATTTAAATTACTGTTTAAAATAGCATTAAAAAATACTTAGAAATAAATAATTAGAAATTTAACAATAGGTGTGCAAAAAACTGAAAATTGCACTGAAGCTACAAAACACTGTTGATGGATATTAAATACCTAAATAAATGGAGAAATATACCATGTTCATGGATTGGAACATTCATATTGTTAATATTCCAATTCCTCCCAAAATTATCTAAAACTTAAATGCAATTCCAATCAAAATCCTAATTTTTTGCAGATTAAAGCAGATTCTAAGCAAATGCCAAAAGACCTAGAATAAGGAAAGCACTGTTAGAACAACAAAGTGATTTATATTACCAGATTGAAGGGTTACCATAGAGCTAATTAAGACAGTGTGGTATTGGCAATGAGGATAAACAAATCAATGAAACAGAATAGAACCTAGGCACCAAGCAAAAGCACCAAAGCAATGTTACAGAAAAGGAAAGTTGATTCAACAAATAGTGCTGGAAAAAAACTGAATAAATGCATTTATTATGAACGAATATACATCTTACACAATACACAAAAATTAATTTGAGCTGAATCATAAACTTACATATAAAAGCCAAACTTATAAATCTTCCAGAAGAAAACATAGGAGAATGGCCTCCCAATCTTTCTGGGAGTAATCAAAGATTTCTTAGGAAGCACACAAAAAGCTCTAAAACAAATTAAGCCTTTTTCATAAAACTGGATGTTTAAAACTTATGCTCATCAAAACAAACACTAAAAACACAAAAAGGAAAAGTATAAACAAAAAGAATATATTTTTAATAAATAAATCTGTCAGAAGACTTGTATTCAGAATATATCTCTTCTATTTCAACAATAAAAGATAAACAGCCCATTAAAATATGCAAAAAAAAAAAAACACATTTAACTTCCTTTAAAAAAAGACAAAATGGTAACAATAAAAATAAACTTATCTTTACTCTCAAATGTTGTTTGTAAGGACATAATTGTCTGTTCCAGAATTTTATCTGCATAAAACATACATAATTCCTTGATTTCCTTCAGGGATGGAAGTTTATTTTTGTCCCTGTTCCATCAAGTATAATATTTAAACATCATTTATGTCTCTATCCATTAACACATTTTCAACATCTGTTGGGTATTTAAATCACTTCTCTGAGCACAAGGGCGGTCCCTCGTGCCACCTGGAATGCAGCTGGCTGGCCTTCAGTGACCCCAACGCCTTGCAGGGCTCCCACCACCCCCACCGCCACAGTCATGGCTGGCCGCAGGAACTCTGTATAGTAAATCACTTCTCATCCAGGAACTCTATATGACTCTCTTGGGCAAGTAAACAGTATGAAATTTCTAAAAAACAATTCGATAATTTTATTAAGAGGCTTCAAAATGCTTATGTCATTGTAATTTCCTTAGGATTTGGCATAAGAAAATAATGTGAAATGTGAAGAGACGTTTACAAACAATTATGTTAATTACAGGATTATCTGCAATAGAAAACATCAGAAACCTAAAAGCTTCATAAAGGAAACTTTGCATAAAATAATTATTACATAAATTAGGATATATTTATACAATAAAAGTAGGTAGCCATTTTTAGTATGGGTTTTCCCTACAATATGGTTTCATGTATTTTTAAAAATGTAAAAATAAAGCAATTAGAAACATCAAATATAAATAGTTATTTATGAGTCATAAAATTGTAACTGATATTTTACTTTAGTTCTTATGTATATTATCGAAATAAGCAAACATTTAATATTACCTTTCTTCTAAAAACAAAGATATATGGTAAGTGTAAAACTTCAACTCTGAAAATTTCTCCACGTACTTTTCGCTCACTGAATAACCTCTTGCTTTCCTAATTCATAACTATAAAGAAACTCACACAGTTTAATTTCAATTAACAAAAAGAAAGCTGGACGTGCCTTCTTTAAAGTTTACGAGACTGAAATCTTTGGATTTCATACTGAATGGCAAATTAGGTTCCCAATTCCTCTAACTGAATAATGCTTTGAACTGAAACTGTCTTGAGAAGTTTAAATTACTTAGAAGCAAACTCAACATGAAAGGACCTTAGAAACAATAATGGCAGAAAATTGTGGCAGAAATAAATA
The DNA here is from genome assembly GCF_003255815.1 of Theropithecus gelada. Lineage (NCBI taxonomy): Eukaryota > Metazoa > Chordata > Mammalia > Primates > Cercopithecidae > Theropithecus > Theropithecus gelada. Next base: position 162,082,219 of record NC_037670.1, read on the forward strand.
CAAATTACAATGTCTGATTATGGTCTGTGTAAAATCCAAAAAGGTAATCAGGTTACCCAGCACTCAATGAAGAATCATCTTAATTAGTAGGAATGTATTTCAACCAGTAAAATGAATTGAAGACTTCTACTTTGAAATTTGCAATTACAAGATAAAGAGTCTAAAAGAAACAGCCTTTTTTCCCATTCCAGTAATTCTATTTCAAAGCTCTCTTATTAAAGTGCCACTCTGAATTTTCAATTTTTTGGATTTTACTTGAATCATAAGCAATGTACACGTATATTTATTAGTGTATTCCATGATTTTTAAAGTTTATAGCCTTTAATTACTACACACATCAATTTCTAAGAAAAATAGTTTGTTTCTAAAAAGCTTGACCTACTGGTTATGTTTTTAGTTACACAGCTATATTAAATATGCAAAAATATATACACATATACCCAAATAACTACATTTGTGTGTTCACATAATCATCTTAAACAAATGTTTGAGTTTTCAAATAAATTACCTTCTTAGAAATACAATCAATATACTAGTTCAAGAAATGTGAAATTGAAGACTGCAAGTGAGATTATTTCATCCTGAATGAAAAAAAAATACAATGCTGTACTGCTATATGAGTAGCAAGTAGTAAGATAAAATGTGTCTGAAAATAGAGAAATATATGCCAGTATACATTTAGAGGGCATAGAATGTTCAAAACCATACGGTTTAAACTCCATTTAATTCTGCTTTTCTTAGATAGGATTCTCTTTCTTGGAAGCAATTAGAGTCACTGGAATCTGAGATTCAATCATGCATTTGATGCTAGTTGATGATGTATATGGATTACCTTATTCACATGATGTAAAGAGAAAAAAAATTGACCTAATTTTAGTATTCCATTTCCTTTTTTGCCAACTCCCATCTGCGATTATTTCTTTTTCCTACAAATGACAGAAGAAGAATAAAAAGGATCTGGCAGAACCCCTCCCTCTCCAAAACAATCTCTCCAACCTGAAAAGATCTCCTAAACTCTAAACATATATTTCAAATTGCCCATTTCTATATTTCCTTAAATGTCTTATAGAGCTTTTGGATTTAAAATAGGTAAAACACAGTGTATTTCTTTTGAGATATTCTCTCTTTTATGTTTTCTATCTCATTTAATGCATTTATCCTTTACCTAGCTATCTAAGATAGCCTCCTGGAATTTGGGTGTACTCTTCCCTTTGTACCCTTCACAATACATTACTAGGTCCAAACAACTCTCTTGAACTCACCACCCCCTCTGTCTTCACTGGCATTTTCTTACTTCAGGCTTGCAGGCCTTCTCTCTCTCTCTCTTTTTTTTTTTTTTGAGATGGAGTTTCACTCTTGTTGCCCAGACTAGGGTTCAATGGCATGATCTTGGCTCACTGCAACCTCCGCATCCTGGGTTCAAGTGATTCTCCTGCCTCAGCCTCCCAAGTACCTGGGATTATAAGTGACCACCACCATGCCTGGCTCATTTTTTGTATTTTTAGTAGAGATGGGGTTTCACCATGTTGGCCAGGCTGGTCTCAAACTCCTGACCTCAGGTGATCTGCCCACCTCAGCCTCCCAAAGTGCTGGGATTACAGGCAGGAGCCACCACACCTGGCCAGGCCTTCTCATTTATGTACCTGGACTCACATGACAGCATTCTGACTTGTCTACCTGCCTCCAGTTGTAAATTCTGGTTGTCTTCTACAATGTCATCCATATAATCTTTTTTTTTTTTTTTTTTGAGACTGAGTCTCACTTTGTTGCCTAGGCTAGAGTGCAGTGGCACGATCTCAGCTGACTACAAGCTCCACTTCGCAGGTTCACGCCATTCTCCTGCCTCAGCCTCCTGAGTAGCTGGGACTACAGGCACCTGTCACCACGCCCGGCTAATTTTTTGTATTTTTTAGTAGAGATGGGGTGTCACCATGTTAGCCAGGATGGTCTCGATCTCCTGATCTCGTGATCCACCCACCTCGGCCTCCCAAAGTGCTGGGATTACAGGTGTGAGCCACCACGCTTGACCCACATAATCTTTCTAAAGCACAAGTCTGACCCTGTTTTACTCCATCTCTTTTAGCCTCCCCACTGACAGTTTAAAGAACTCTATCTCTGCCCTTTCTCCACATCGATGGCTTCACTGACTCTGTGTCATTACTCGGAGCCACCACTGGAACCCTCTCCTAGGATACGGTGGTCTCTTAGGCTAATTCCCTGATGGTCACGTTCACTTGGCAATTCCACTCCCAGGGACTCCTCCCTACTCTAAGAAACGATTGCTCTCATCCCCATTTTACAAACACGGTTCTGATTTCAATTCTTTTCACTCTCACCCCAGTCTTTCTCCTAGGATTTACTGCCTCAGATTATGATGGCTTGTTTACTCCTTTGTCCTCCTGATAACACCAAGCTATGAACACCCTGAGGACAGGGCTTTTCTTTTGGTTCACTTCTTAACAGTTTTACCTAGCAGCATCCCACTTAGGGATACAGAATTTGTAGATTCAGTGAGTATTCAATAAATGAGTATGATTGATACTAAAGGAATGAAAGCAGAGAGACAGTTGAACTAAGTATTACCTTGAATTTTTAAAAAATCCTATTAATTAGACATCATCACTAGCACTCAAACTTCCCATACGCTGAAAGGACCTTTTATGACCCCAGACTAGGAAGGTACACAGTGTTACTTCACTGTATTCAACTCATCCAAGTAGTCACAAGCCCAACCAAATACTAGGGGAAGCTAAATCCCAATCTTTGATGGGATCATTGTTCAAAAACTGAAGGCCATTTAAAACCAGAGTCACCACTGGAGGATGCTAGTGAACTAACTCAGTATTTTGAAAATGTATAAGGAAAGAAAAAGAATCACTTATTGAGCCTTTCCTACACAAACTATGTGACTAAGTAATCAAATAGTAAGTGAAGTGAAATTTCTCTTCATAGAAATATTTCAAGTAGTAAATGAAAAAGGATAGAATTAGAATATCAGGCCGGGCATGGTGGCTCATGCCTGTAATCCAAGCATTTTGGGAGGCCGAGGCAGGTGGATTACTTGAGGTCAGGAGTTTGAGACCAGTCTGACCAATATGGTGAAACCCCATTTCTAACAAAACTACAAGATTAGCCGGATGTGGTGGTGGCAGGTGCCTCTAATCCCAGCTACTTGGGAAGCTGAGGCAGGAGAATCGCTTGAACCTGGGAGGCAGAGGTTACAGTGAGCCAAGATTGCACCATTCCCAGCCTGGGCAACAAGAGCAAAACTCCATCTCAAAAAATAAAGAAAGAAAGAATTAGAATATCACTATTTTGCAACCCTTAATGATTGCTAGATCCAGACATTGACCATCAATATCAGTCAACATTAAAAAAGGAGAAACAAAGCCGAACATTACATATTCTTTTTAGAAAAAGAAAACACTGCTTACAAAGTAGATTTGGGGGAAAATATATGTAGTGTATGCAGATCCAACTATCAAGTAGAGAAAAAAAGAAAGAAGCACATTTTAATAAATGCCTCAGGGATCCTATAAGCAAAATTCAGACTCGGAAACTTGACAGGACAAATGACCAGTTTCTTCCATAAATAAATGGGTAAGAGTTGGAGGGGAAACTACTGAGAGTTTAAAGTCATATCAACCAACCACAATGTGTAAATTTTATTTGGATTCTGACTCAAAGAAACTGCATAAGAAAATAAGTGACATTTGTGAGACAACTGGAAATTCAAGCTCTGAGTAAATATTTACTGATATTCAGGTAGTATTAGTTTCATTTTTTAAAATAATATAATGTCATTGTGGTTGTGTTTATAAAAGAAAGTATCTTTTAAAAGTCCATTTTGAATTATTGATGGATAAAATGATGTATATGCTATGCATAAGATGTATATATGACATATATTGTATACACGTAATGTCTAGGATTTGCTCCAGAATAATATAACAAAAGAGGTTTTAGGTGGGACAAATACAAGATTGTCCATGAATTGAAAATTATAAAAGCTGAGCAATGACACTTGGGAGTTTGTTGTATTATTTTGTCTATTTTTACTCTGAAACCTTCCCATATAAATATTTATTTTTTAAAAAATTTTGCTAACTCCTCAAGAATGCTGAATGAAGTAAACGCTCCTAGATCAGTGCTGTGATGCACTCTATGATCTGGCCCTTACCCACGTCTTTAGGAACACCTGCGATCACTCTCTCTTTTCACCTACATTTAAACCACATGAAACTACTTATAGTTCCCACAAAGCACTAAAATTCCTCCTGCTTTTGTAAATGTTCCTTTTTCCAGAATGTCAAGTTCCATTCTTCTTCTCCTGGTAAAATTCAGTCAGTCACATCACGCATTGCCAACTGCATGCCGCAGGCTCCCTGTTGTGGACTGGCCACCCACAACGAAGTGATGGATATCCACCATTTGCTGCCCCGGCTGCCTCTCCAGGCTTTCCTGCCCTCTTTTCTGCTCTGCGAGGCTGAGCTATTTGGACTGCATCAGTGGCTCCCATGCCTTCTGGCTTCCGATTAGACTTCTCCATAAACACCCACCAGCAGAAGATCTAGAGGTCAAGGTGCAGAGGGAAGTCGCTGTATTTATGTTCCTGGCTTGCTCCCTGCCAGGTAAGCACAGGTTGGTTGCTTCCTCTTTGCAAATATCACTCCTATCAGGTAACCCTTTCCAGTTAGTTCTCTTTCTGATACCGGTCATTGTTTCTTTTCCTTTTCATCGTCAGCTCAAGAATTGGTTTCTCATAAACCTAGTGCACTATTTGTGAAAGAGCCCTCCATTTAACTCTCCACTAATTACCCAGTTTCAGTATTGCTCCTGTATAATTAGTGTAATATTCTAATTAGTATACTAAATATACGAATTAGTATAATAAAAATTATACTAATTATACAATTGTTAGGGAAAAAAGAAAAAAACACCCAAACCAGAAAAGACTACAAAAAGAGCAAGACACAGATATAGTCTGAGAAAACACAGAAGAAACAGTTGAAGTACATTTCAGAGAGACAGTGCACACGTGCAATGGCTTGATGGTACAAAAGAAACAAGGGAGGGTTGATGCTGTGCTTCACTTGTCAGCTGCTTGAGCTAGAAAGCAAAGATGAGGGCAAGGAAGGCTAAAGAACCAGACAGAACCTCGACTTTACAGGTCAAGTAAGGACAGAGTTTTTGATCCTTAGGACAATTGGGAAACATTGAATATTCCCCTTGGCCTTCCAGGCCTAGGTAAGGGATCGTCACCTCACAGACAATCCCTGAGAGCCTTCTACCACACAGTCAGAACTAGGTGCCTCTAGCATGTGATAACCAATCAATAAATGTTCACTGGATCAGTGAAAAAAGAACAAGTAAACCAAGAATGGACAGCTTAGAGAGTTTTTTCCATCATATACTGGCATGATTTTGTCATCTCCAGGAATTCTTTCCTGCATATATCCTTCCTGAACTTAATCCTATTTGTTCTTGGCTTGTATCTTCACTTGCAATAAACATAAAAAGCTCTGGAGAAAAGGAGCTATACGTGTGTTACAACATTGGAAAGTAAGTCAACCCCAGTCCAATCTTTTCTACCATGACAACTGTTTTATTCTAGAAATGAGTTAACAAGGGCCATCACAAAATCAGGTGATGAAGACTCTTGCCATAAGCACAATAGATTTTTCTGTTAAACTTCACTAATTCGAGGTGGTTAAGGCAGAGTATTTGGAATTCATAGGATGAGTAAAAAAGATGCCTACTTTGATTTGTTTAGAACAAGAAATGCAACCTTCTTTCTTTCATGCATAAGGCACAGCACAAATCATGTGCCAACCAAAGGTGACAAGCAGAAGCTTTGTTTTTATTTGCATTACAAACTCAGTCTGGCCCGATTTACACAAGAAGAAATGATAAGCATAATTTTAACTGGTCCCCCCACATCATTTAATAATAAGCAGGAATGCATGACTAAAACCTGCTTGAAAATATACTTACACTATAAATTTCCTTCCTTAATGCAAGCAAACAAAATTAAAATACAAGGTGATCTCATTATTGTGGCAACTGAGTATTCACTAGTATCACAATAATGATGTCTTTGTATATTCAGATATTTTGTGATAATGGAGATGCTCATTTCATTCGTAAGTAAGATGGATAGCCACAAGTTGCTACCGTTTCTTTTTTACCTAAACACAAAAAGTCCTCAGTTAATCAAAAAAGTATAAAATGCTATGGCTTCTGTGCCAGTGCTGGGATGTTTCCATGGTGTAATTTTCTTTCTTTTTTTTTTTTTTTTTTCTTTTTGAGATGGAGTTTCACTCGCCACCCAGGCTGGAGTGCAATGGCACAATTTCAGCTCACTGCAACCTTTGCCTCCTGGGTTCAAGCAATTCTCCTGCATCAGCCTCCCAAGTAGCTGGAATTGCAGGCAGCACATCATACTCAGCTAATTTTTATTTTTTAGTAGAGGCACGTTTCACCATGTTGGTCAGGCTTGTCTGGAATTCTTGACCTCAGTTGATCCACCCACCTCGGCCTCCCTAAGTGCTGGGATTACAGGCGTGAGCCACCACACCCAGCCTGGTGTAATGTTTTTAATTACCATAAAAAGTTTTCATTCTGGTAGAAAATTAATCAGGAAAAATAAGAAGTGATACTCATTTATTCTTGAGGTTCAAACAAATATGCATCAGTTTCCTTAGTGACATAAATGATGATTTTTTTCTAGTTTTTCCTAAGCAACTCTATAATTCATAAAACTTGTAACTTGATAAAGCAGGAGACAAAGTTAACTAAAGTCCTGTGACTTGAATAAACTCTGTGTCTAAAATACATTTCATTTTAATAAAATAGTTGTTTTGCTCACCAAAGAGGCCATGGTAAATCCAATGACTTCAATATAACCATCATCATGACGCTGAGGTTCGAAATCGTGGTGATCTCCTGGGTTTCCCCAGGGCATTGTGCCAGCACAATATCTGCAAGAGAAGATGAAACACAGAAGTAAATACGTCCCATCCTTCTCATGACTATCATGAGGTGGTAGTTTGTAGTTACACCCAATGTTTATTAAACATAAAAACAGTTTTCCATTCTTGGTACACACCTTCCAATAGAAAAGAAAATGCACTTCTCATCATCTACAAAATACCAAGCTGTGAAAATGGGCCATAATTTTGCAACAAAAGTATCCCATAGTATCCAACTTTCTCTTCATTCATTATTTATATTTCTCACTATGATTCTTGTATGTCTGTTTTCTATGATATATCATGAATTGTCTATAGGTGGTTTCAGAATTTGGTCTTAAAGAAAGATGCCAGTAGAAAAGAGACAGGGAAATGAAGTGGGAAGCATTTGCCATTAATACATAAGCGAAATAAGAGGTACTCACAGGAGAAGGGAAAGCTAACTATGGAAGACAGAGTGAAGAAGAGATGAAATACAGATAAGAAATTAGAAAGAGAAGGGGAAACAAAAGAAATTGAAGAAATAGGGGAAGGAGAATACAGATGGTAAAGAGGGAGAAGCAAGAAAAGAGAGAAAAGAGGAAAGACGAGGGAAAGAATAATAAAGCAAAGTAATAAATAATGCTTTCTGAGAATCAAGGCCTTCCACTTCAATTAAGCTGCAAATATTTCTGGAATAAAATTGTAACTGACTATATTGAGCACTGCCAAGAATAATCAGGAGACTATGATGTCTTTTCCTAGCCACAGATTTACATACAACTCTCATTTCAATTAAATTCAGTCTAAATACAACGTATTTGCAGATTTTCTGTCTGAGTTGTTTGGCAGGCAAATAAATGGTTACAGATCCATCCCTTCCAAAATCTTGGCTTCAGGGCCTAGAACACAATTTATGCCACTGAGATAATATGTTTATTTTGAGTCTAGTTATCTTAAATATCCCTTCTCCTGAGGTGCGTTAATAGCACCAAGGAGAGTTGACATCCTGGCTAGAAAACAATATTCTAACTGATCCTATTTTTCAAAGCAATCATCTGGCAACAATTTTGAATGAATTCCACACTCGAATCAGACTGGATGGTTTAACAGTTTTTAGGAAACTGAGAACAAAAAAAAAAAAAAAGTATTTCAATTCTCTCATTCTTAGAGGGGGAGAGGAGGAGAACAGTAATTTAGAAATAAATTGAGATGTTCCAGTCAAGAGGGGTGCCTGGGTTGCTTAAAGATGGGTAAGTACAGACAATACATGCCACATGATGCACAAAACCACCAACCACAAAGAACACTGAATAAACCAAATCAGAGAATGAATTATCAGACCTAGAAATGTTTAATTATCCATTTAGATAACTGATCTTCATTGTTTACATCTGAAACTTTTCTGTTATGAAAACAGACAAGCTCAAGTCAGAGTTCATGTCAAACCAAGGAAACAATACAAACAGAGCTTACCTGGGTATATTTAAAAATACTATACACTGGAACTTCAGTTCCTGAATCTTTGGGGTGAGATCTGTTCCATCACACTGAAACAATCAAAACAGAAAAGAGGTTGTGAAGTAGTCACAAGTCTAAAAAGTTATCAGAGATAACTAGTTTGGCAATAGTACACACCATGGTCTCTTTCTCCTTGCCCTATCTCTGCTTAAGTGAATGCCGGTCACAATGATTAAAAATATATTCTGGCTATAGCTTTACTGGACCAGGGTACAGAGCTTGGTTTTGTTTGCACTTAAGGTAAGAACAAAACCTCCATTTGATTAAAATGATTTTTTCTCTGGTCTGACAATCAAAGGAAATACTATCATTCCTAACAATGGATGATTATTAGTTATCTAGACTGATGGTGTCAATATTAAAAGATTTATGAATATGTAAAAGAATGAAAAGAAAAAAGCCTCAAGTTAAATCAGTAGTATTCATCACCATCATTATCTGATTCAAACAAGTCATAAATATAGTGATTTATTTTCTCTGTTTTTGGAGACAATTTTTATTTTGAAAATGTCAAATATTTTGAAGACTTTTTAAAAAATCTATGTACCGCAAACTTTTGAAAAGGTATCTATTATACACTAGTATGATCTTCATTCGTGGTTTGTTCTTACAAATTTAATTTTGTACAGACTCGCCTAGGCTGAAGGGCAATGGTACGATCTTGACTCACTGTAACCTCCACCTCCCAGGTTCAAGCGACTCTCCTGCCTCAGCCTCCCGAGTAGCTGGAATTACAGGTGCCCGCCACCACGCCTGGCTAATTTTTTTTATTTTTTAGAAGAGACAGGGTTTCACTGTGTTAGCCAGGCTGGTCTCAAACTCCTGACCTCAGGTGATCCACCCACCTTGGCCTCCCAAAGTGCTGGGATTACAGGCGTGAGCCACCGCGACTGGCCATTCAGACTTTAGACTTCTAAGATTCACTGTCTTCCTGGAGTTTAGACCTGGGAATCAAGAGTCTCAACCCAGCTTGGCCTCAACGACCCTCGAACATGGCTTCCATGATCAGCTGGTGCTTTATCCTTTGATAAATCAAGGGAAAGTCTTTCCTGTTCCTTTCTCATTTCCCACTGGTGACAAAGGTCAAAAGAGAATAACTCTAGTCATGACTATCAACTTTCCAATGTGAAAGGTGTAAAGCCTGCTCTCATATTTGCTTTCCTCATACCCTTATCACAGAATTTCCCCATTACTTTCTCGTTTGGAGAGAGGAGCAAAGCATCCCCAAGCTCCCTGCAAATTTTGAAAGAGTTCTTTAGGATCAGCTTCAATCTAAGTATCATGATTTTGCTAGTGGTCAAGTTGTCTCCAGCACCTGCGTTTTTTTCCCAGTTGATCTCAATACAGCCTAATTTTCATGCGTATTCTCAAAGAACTGTTTCCAAGAAATCTTACAATTTTAAATAAAAAAACTATTTTCAAATATAACTTAGTAATCAAATTCTAGACATTAAAGGTGTTTTTCTAGTACTCTAAACTACTAAGCAAACATCTTCCAACTTACTGAAGAACTCGAAATGAGTTTATAAATGACTATGCCAATGAATAAAAAAGTAGACATTGTAAATGTCAAAGTTGCATGTTGTAAGCAACTAAAACTTAAAACCTAGGATGTGAGACATTAATAGTGTACAAAGCATTATGGTTGCATTGCAGAAAGATTGTAATAAATATGATTGTGTTTAGAACAGAATTCATTTTTTAACTTTCTACTTTTTCCTTCTGGGAAACATGTTAGTGATTCTGGGAACTCATCAAATCATATGAAAATGTCTGCTTTGGCCGGGCGCAGTGGCTCAAGCCTGTAATCCCAGCACTTTGGGAGGCCAAGACGGGCGGATCACGAGGTCAGGAGATCGAGACCATCCTGGCTGACACGGTGAAACCCCGTCTCTACTAAAAAATACGAAAACTTAGCCGGGCGAGGTGGCGGGCGCCTGTAGTCCCAGCTACTCGGGAGGCTGAGGCCGGAGAATGGCGTGAACCCGGGAGGTGGAGCTTGCAGTGAGCTGAGATCCGGCCACTGCACTCCAGCCTGGGTGACAGAGCGAGACTCCGTCTCAAAAAAAAAAAAAAAAAAAAAAAAAGAAAATGTCTGCTTTCCACCATATACTGCTTTACAGAGTTTTTATACATATATTATTGCAATCGACTGTACTATTCCTTCAGAATAGCATTTTTCAACTTTTTCCCAATTTCAAATACACACAAAGGGACACATTTGCATGCAAAATATGTTCCTTTGTACAAGCTCATATAATGATAACAAGAAGAAAATATGGAAAATGGAACAAAAAATGCTATATGTAGGTTTTTACTGTTGTTTTGTGTTTTCTCAGTCTAGTATTCACATACATATTTTGTATCTCTATGAGACATTATTAGCTATTGCATTAGAAACACTGACTTCACCTTCACAAAGAAAAGATAGTCTGTTGTTGGGTAGACATCTAATCACTCTTGCTAACCTTCCATCGTTTTTCATCTCACACTCAAGAAAACACAGAATGATGTCATTGTAAAGTACCCTTGTATCCCTCTATGTCACAGCACAATGGTCAAAAACCATTGCTCCAAAGACATGCCTTTTTACACCTATTTGACAGATGAAGAAAGCAGACTCCTCTGAAAAGTTAAAGGATTTCCCCAAAGTCATATACCTCACAAAGGCAGACCTAGCTAAATCCCAAATGTTCACACCTAGTTATAATGCTTTTTTTCCTCCTGATAAGAGAAGATATAATTGATATAAATATTCCACTTTTAACATTACATGTATAGGCTGATGTCACATCTTTCCTAGTTATTTGCTGCCATTTTGGCCTCTCTGAAAGCATCTTTTAGACTCTACTATAAAGTCACCCACGCATGAGACATGTGTCATCAAGGGGACTGAGATGTGAGAGAGAAAACTCTCTAGCAGTTAGGAAGTGTACAGAGTTTGATATCAATACGGTGACTTGCACAGTACACTGCCATTCCATATGGCCACCGCCCAGCACTCACTGGGTCTGCTGGCAGGTATTGCGGACGTGCCTGTAAATGTAAAACACACTGGAGAGGGCAGTAAAGTTTAATTTTGGCTAGGCTGCAGGCAGCTGAAGAAACAGTTTAATATAAAGTGGCTGCTACTTAAATTTGATAGCCACGATTTTATCAAAATAATAATCCTCATAGTTCAATGGGCCATATTTCAGTCTCAAGAGTCTCCACTACTAAAAGATACTTACTTTTTACTTTTATCGTATGAGAACTGAAACATCTGAAAGGGATGTCAAGGGTTGTTAATAGCAGTGGTAAAGGTCTTTGTCTCTTGTTACAACTAGTTTGAGAGATTCATGTCTTATACATGCTTTACTGGTGATTACACATTTTAATTTTTATATTTTCATGATCCTTATATTTCTTCATATTCTCATTAGTTTGAGATGATGTATTTTTCTCTATTTCCATGTATATATTTTGTTCTGTTCTGTCTTGTCAAAATTATTATTTTTTTTTTAGACAGAGTGTCGCTCTGTTGCCCAGACTGGAGTGCAGTGGTGTGGTCTCGGCTCACTACAGCCTCTGCCTCCCAGGTTCAAGTGATTCTCCTGCCTCAGCCTCCAGAATAGCACACACCACCATGCCCAGTTAATTTTTTGTATTTTAGTAGAGATGGGGTTTCACCATTTTGCCCAGGCTGGTCTCAAACTCTTGAGCTCAGGCAATCCAGCTGCCTCAGCCTCCCAAAGTGCTAGGATTACAGGCGTGAGCCACCGCACCCAGCCCGTCAAAATTATTCTTATTCTTTACATATGACATGATAAATTCAAGCATTGTGATATTCTCATCCCTTCTTTTCCATCTATACATTTTTTTCTCTTTCTCATTCTGTCATTTACTTACACAACTATGTGCAACAAGGTCATGTTCGTTCCTTGTTTTAACTGGGTTACTATAAGGAAACATTAATATCCTTCTTAATACCTAATTTTATTCTATTTTTGAATGGGTCACCTAGAGAAAGATAAATTTCTCTCTCCCTTGCCCCCAAGCAGCATATATCTGCAACCTGATATACAGACTCAGGAAGAAACACCACACACACACAAAAATCCATCCAGTGGTGAGGAACCTCAACCAGGTGGGAGAGTGAGTCACCACAAAATAATGAAATCAATACTTCGTTCTAAAACGGAGACTCCTCAGATTATCCTGGAATAAAGATAATTGTTTGGAGAGAACTGATTTATGCTTTAAGACCCAGCTAACATCATTTTTTTTTTTTGACAAAGGTCTTCCTGACCCCACTATAGCCAGAATTATCACTTCTCCCTTTGTGCCACAACCATATTGTACACATTGTTGAATAACAATTTTATTGTTCTGAAGTGACTTATGTGACCTTCTTCACAACTGAACTGTGAGTTTCTTCAGGAGTGAAACTAGTCTTTTCATTTATCTTCATCCCCAGCAACTAAGACAGTGCCTGATACATAAGTGTAGGTTGAATGAACTACACAAAATGATCTCCAAAGTTCTATGTAGTCCAGTGATTAAATATATAAACTAAGTATTTGGGAGTTCACTTTTTGTGGCATTCATGTCATATCCAAATGAAATAAATCAACATATTCAATACTTACAACAACTTTAACATGTTTGGACAGATCTCTAGAACTTCTCTGTAGGAAGTCAGAAAAAGCTGCCTATACCACAGGGAAATAAAGAAGAAGAAATTCGTAATTATATGGTTATACCAAATCCCTGCTTCCATATCCTAGATTCCAAGGATTCCAAAGTATGCAAAAAGTCTGAACATGTTCTCTTTCTGCAGAATCCAAAGTAAAGCAGTGCAGTAGTTGTCAAGTTGAAATTTTTCTTTGTTTCCAAACTATAATTTATAGTTCCACTATAAAATTTAAGAGCACAGAATGACAGAGAAAAAGTAGACAATTTGAGGGTCATTGGAAGGTTTATTTTGACAACCTATTCTGACTACTTTCCTTTTCCATTAAGTGCTGATACAGTCTTTCCACTAAGATTTTTCCTTATTTGCTCTGAGTGTCACAGGGCTTGACTTCCATAAACTACATATGCAGCTTCCAAACGCCTTTTATAAACTCCTCCTATCCAGTGGCATAAATTTAAACCGTACTGGTATTTTGGATGCCTTTTTTTTTTCATTCTCTATTTACTTCTATGAATGTGCCTGAGAAACAAAAGAAGGAAAAAGAAGGCACCCTCTTTAATCTCACATATGCATCCATGAAAAACACCCCATATTCTGCCAGTTTCTAATCCAAACGTCAATGTGTGCACACTGGTGAAAACTACATTCTTACCTAAGATTCTTCAGACATCCTCAGTCTACACAATTCCCCCATTTCTTACACTGTCTTTGATGTTTGTTTCTCACATTCCTCTTTGAATAGCATCCTCTCTTGTTCAACATGAAGCCTCAGGGCTTCCTTACAAGCTCAAAGATGAGGAACACCAACTCTCTTTCTGACAGCTAACTTAAATACACCTCACCTTCATTCTTAAGCCCAGACATTAAACAGTAACCATATACAGACATAAATAAATGAAATGTATATGTGATTATTTCTAATGTAGTTTGCAACTTTATTACACAGTGAATTGGCACTAAGTAATATGTAGTAATTATAAAATAAAATGTATACCTACCCCTGCATAGAACATTTTATTTCGAAAACGACTGTTGAATTTCTCTGGATTTGCTTCTGTGAAAGAGGAAAGGTAGTTTTGTTATGGAGACCTCATTAAAGGTAGCGACTTAGATTAGCACTCCCACTTCCTCCCCGACTCCCTCCCATCCTACAGATCCAATAGCTCCCATGGTTTGGTTATCATCTTTCCCCTAGTTCCAGGCCAGTTAGTACAGTGGCCTAGTGCTACAGGGACAGTAATCCAGGACTATAAATGTGTAGCTACAAACTGGCATCACTGACATTAACTGGGAACTTGTTAGAAATGCAAATGATTAGGTGCTAGCCAGATTGACTGAGTCAGAATGACTGAGTGTGGAGTCTATACATCTGTGGAGGGGCTTAACTAGCTCTCCAGGTGATTCTCAAGCACATTAAAGATGGAGGCACTCTAGATGCTTTGTAAAAATTGGAGGGTTCACAGGGATATTGGGCTGGGATAACAGGAAAAGGTGGAAGGAGGTGGAGAAGTGATTATTTACTTTGACTTTCACAGGGCATGACTTCCGTAAGCTATGTACGCAGCTTCCAAAAGTAATTAAACATGTTTTTGAATTTGGCTTGTGTTTGGAATAGACATAAAAATGGGAATTAATGCCAGTTTAATTATTCCTTCTAAAAGAAATACAATATATGTAGTTACACTGAGAAGTGTCCATTTGATGGGCTATACTTATATCTGTGCTAAAAAATTTTTTCCAGTTAAATTTTAAAAAATTCTCCTTTAATGAGATTTATATGAATTACCCATTTTTATGTAGATATATTGGCATAATTCTCAACTTAAAAGTACTACATTTTCTTGACTAATACCTCATAGATTCTACTATTCAAGCTATTTTTTCACAACAGCTTTCATGAGCCTTTGCGTTACCCTTCAGGTATTTTATGGCAAATGATCCATGAAGTCGCAGACAGTGCCTGTGTTGGAAAACAGTTTAAAGTCTCACTATGAGTTTTCTTGGTTTGAGAACAGCCACTCACTATCTGACAAAATAAGTAAGCTTGCCACAATTAAAAATGTGGTCTTGCTTATCTTGTTTTTTCTTCTATAGCTCAGCTTAAGATTTCTTGACTAACTAGTTAAAAATATGGGGAAAATACAAATGAACAGAAACAGTTAAAAAAAAAGACTACTCACTGAATTATATATTTCATAGACAAATAATTTTTTAATTTAATGTTAAAAAAGCAGATTAACAGCTACTGAAAAGTCCATACGTCTGGTCTAAGTGTATCAGCAAAATCTGGTTCCAATATCTTATAGATATTTATTTTTTTTACCACCTCTATCTCACCTGCATGAATATTGTACCTATTAATTCCGATCAACATCAATTCTCCGTTAGCAGCCCTTCAGTGGCTGATTTTCCTCAAAGACTCTGATTTACGTGCAGGGGAAATGTTTACAATTCCATTTCATACTGCATCAAAATACAATATGCCTCAGCAATAAACTATACAAAGATTAATGCTTGACATCTTTTGTTTTATAATCACACGCATATAAATGTACATGTTCACACATACAACAATTTGCATATTCCACTCTAAAATAGTCCTACAGCTTAAAATAAAAGAGAGAAACACTTTCCCTGAAAGAATTTTCTTCTAAGCCTGGTATTTCCATGTAAGGGTCTCTCCCTGCTCCCTTCTCACTCTGATGCATAGAAACTTCATCATAGTACAAGGAAGTGAATCATTAGAAAAACTTCCGGATTAGTTAGACTAAAGACGAGACTCACTTGAGCTCACTGAGCTCACTGAATGAGCTCATTGTTGGCCACTTATTCATTTAGACCTCTTTTCATGTCTATTTTTGGAAATCCATGTATTAGTGATAATTGTGTTACTTTACAGGTATTATTAAGAAGTTTGGGGTATTTTATTAAGAAGCCTAGGATCCGGATTCTGCTAAAGAATATGGGACAAAAAATGGGGTAAGAAATGAAGAATAAAATCCCCCATTTACTTCCCAAATTAACTCTCCTTAAATATAGGAAGGGTATCAGGTCATAAATGTTGGCCCTAAGGTAGGTCCCCTGAATATCTGATATCCAAGAACTGTCTAAGGCAGGGAGGGGGAAGTGGAAGTGTTTCTGACTCAGGATATTTGAGGTTCTGTTATCAATCATCCCTTCTAGCTGTGATTTTCTAGCCAATCAGAGAGGAATACCAAACTATGGCTTTCTCTTCAAACAGTATTGTTCTTGCTTGGCACAGAATTTGACCTTTACAGAGCCTGTCGTCTCAAAACCTTGTGAAACCAGGAAGGTCAAAGTCTACTAACATTTCTGGATCCAGTAAGAGACTTTAAATATCTGTTTCTTACTTGTATTTTATACTCTAATGGTTTTTAATCCTGTAGCATCACTCTTGACTTCTGGTGCCTAAGTGCATGATCAGAATTTTCATGTTATTACCAGAATCTGAAAATCCGAATTCTGGCTTTTAGTGCTCTGTTATTTCAAATTCCAAAGTATGCAAAAACTCTAAACACCACTTCCTTTCTTACATAACCTGGAGGGAAAAAAGTAAAGTACTTCTCATTTACGACTTTATCTCACAAGTCTCTTGATAATCTACATCCTAGCATGGTTCTGGTTATATATAGTCAGAAGGCACTAGATACAGATATAGACACAGGCATAGACATGGATATATAGTATAGCTATATTAATAAGAGAGTTTAAGAGAGAGAACGAGACAGAAAGCAAGAGAGAGAGAGATCAATTGGGACTACAAAACATAAGTCAAAACCCTAAACTTTCTCAGTTCTAAATGGCATAAGAAAATGTTGATGAAATATTTAACAGCATGTCATTATTTTGTCTTCTCTTTCAAAAATTGTGTTCCCCTAATCTGGACCCCATCTCTTTTAGTACCCAAAATCACTACATGGTTTCATTCACACCTCTGTATCACTCAGTTGGGATGCCTAGTACCTTCCTAATTAATCCCATCACCATTACATCCTATTCTTTCAACCTAAACTACCTATAGCTCCTCTATTGTTCTAAGATGCCTGTTTCTTTTATACAGAGGGGACGTTTTTGTTTTTGCTACCATGTTTCAATGGCTCTGGTTATGTAGTGTTGCACTTTAATAGTGTTTTGTGAAGCTAAAGAATATCCTAGTGACTTCAGTAATAGTCTCTATCACTTCTTAGTATTTTACTCACTTCAAAACTTCCAGTAGAACACAAAGATTAACAATCCTGAGACCTGGAACACACATCTAGTCCTGCCTTTTACTGCCTTTGAGACCCTGGACAACTAGGTCTCAGGGTTCCATCTGTCTGAACAACTAGGTCTCAGGGTGCCATTTGTAAGAAGCTCCTGTCCTGTCTAGCTCCCAGAGTCATCCTGAAGGTTAAAATGAAACAACACTGAAGCCCACTGTAAACGCGTAAGTGATATACAAACAAAAGGGAACATGCAAAACACCTGCTAGAAACTTCCTCCCTGGGAGATGGAAATGGGACGTTGTCCTCACCTCTGGATTCATGGAACTCCAGTGTGACATGAGCATCAAATCCAAGGCTGAAGTAGTTATTGAAAACATTCAGAGGGAGCTGCAATGATAAACAAAGACAGAGGCAAAATTGTGTGTGGCCAGGCAGAAAGAGAAGAATAAAACCTAAAGCCGGACCCCTATCTCTGAAGAAGTCCCCAAGAGACAGATCAGCCACAACTTGAAGTGGAGGGTGCTTATGTAGAAAGAACAGGAAATTATTGGATTAATTCATTAGTAAAAGCTAAAATCAAGTAATTTTCTCAAGAATCATAAATAGTATAAGAAATAAGAGCTACAAATACAAATTATTAAATAAGAACCATTCTTATAGATGCTATAATAACAGGAACTCGTTAAGCTGAGGGATATATATTTGCAATAGTTACAAAGAAGAATTCACTAAGCAAACCTAGAAAGTAAATTCAATTGTAAAGATAATGTCTAACCAATTTATTCAGTGGATACACTTTTTTCAAGAATTTATATTCAGCAAACCAATACTGTAATGTAAAATGAATATTTAACTTGTTTACCCATCACCTATTTTATCTTTCTCTCTCTCTCTTTCTATATATATATATATATACACACACACACACACAAACACACACAAACACTTTTTTTTTTTTTACATAAGTCATATAAAAAATAGGGCAATGTGGCTGGGCACGGTGGCTCACGCCTGTAATCCCAGCACTCTGGGAGGCCGAGGCGGGAGGATCACGAGGTCAGGAGATCGAGACCATCCTGGCTAACACAGTGAAACCCCGTCTCTACTAAAGAATACAAAAAAAATTAGCCGGGCATAGTAGCGGGCGCCTGTAGTCCCAGCTACTCGGGAGGCTGAGGCAGGAGAATGGTGGGAACCCGGGAGGCGGAGCCTGCAGTGAGCCGAGATCGTGCCACTGCACTCCAGCCTGGGTGACAGAGCAAGACTCCGTCTCAAAAAAAAAAAAAAAAATAGGGCAATGTGACTCATTCAGTTACTGCTGGCCTAGAGAGAAAAACAACAACAAAAATACATATTAGTATTATTCAAGTTCTCGTTTAATCTATCAACCCTTATATCTTTATTATGACCATGAAATCTGAAAACACAGCCACATAGATGCAATGTAAGCTTTAACTTTCCTTCCTAAAATCCTTTGGGTCTCTAGCTATTACCAGTGCAAGTTGAATGAAGAGAACTCTGGAGCCTCAAATCCTGCATTAAATCTGCAAAACTAATGTGATTTTAAGCTTCAGTTCAATGTTACAATAATTACGAAAGCATGTGGAAAATGCGAGAATGGGAATGGCTGGTTCTCCCACTTTTCCTTCTGCAACTCAAGTGAAAGGTAAATATTAAAGTAAATAAAGATGAGAAATGTTTCCAGCTAATTATCTGGTTTGTATCCCAAATTGAACTGTACCTGTCTTCTCTGAGAGATAAGTGTTTTAACCCTCAAGATTTCAAAAGTATGTTTTTTACAGTATTTCATATGCCCCTTGATCAGCAAGATTTTCTGTTTCACTACAAGGAGAATTTTCTTTCATTAAGAGAAAAGTGAAATAAGAGAGAGAGCAAGAGAGATATAAAAGCAGAAAAAAGAAAATTGGACTGGCTTGGTCTCTAATGAAAGTAAGGAATGACCCCACATGGAAGCTCTTGATTCAAAGCCTATGTAATGAATGATTCAGAGTCCAAGTGAACCCTTAGAAATGGTCTCAACTAAATGAAGGACCAGGAGAGAAACTAAACACATAGAACAATGCCAAAATCATGTCTCACTCTTCAGGCTTCTTATTTGAGAATAGCCAGTTCCTGCACTTAAATAAAATACCAGTTCTTAGTAATGACAGCATGGGTTGGTGATCCTGCCAAAAGCACAGACATGTTCATCTCCTCTACCATTTATGTTCTTTTGGCCACAATTCTAACCCACATCTTAACATCTACTGATAACTAAGGAGAACATCTGGTCACCATCACCTAAATCATATCCCACTTTAGTCTGTTTTTAAGTTATTTATATTTTCCAGGAAAAATTGCCCCAGTTTCCCATACGTCTCTTTAAAAACCCCTTTTTAAAAAACCCTTTAATTATCTGGATTGATCTGGATTGGTGTTCCCTGGCTACACCAAGAAGTCTTTCCATTTCTTAAGCTGTTGGAAAGAGAATTAAATATGGATTTCTATTGCACATCTAACCATTCCAAGTTTAGTAGGAAAAGAAACTTAAAATATCCATATGGTACTCTTCTTTATATTTCAGCTGTTTTCTATCCAATTTCTATAAGTCAAACACATTATAAAAAAGCATCACATCTCAAGATGATACTTGTTGTTTAAACAACATTGTGACATTATAAACTTGAATTCAGCTGAGCAATCATGATATCTACTAGAAATCTACTAGAATTTCAGGATCTTAGTTTAGGTGAAAAAACCATAAAGACAGAGTAAAACATGTTTTAATCTCATTTAGCCAAGTAAGAAACCTGAACATCTATTAAATTATAATATATGTAATTAAATTGATCAGGATCAGGATGCTAATAGGTGTTGGTTTGATCTAAATCTAAAATGATATGGGGTTTAATCTATTATAAGCCTGAAACATCCATGAAATCTTAGCCTCAATAAATGGCATGGTTCACTATAACTGGGATACTATTTAAAGTCCAGATGCCTGGTCCTTAACTTGCATTTACTTAATCAGAATCTCTGGGGACTGGGCCTTGTATTCTGCATTTTAACAAACACACCTGGAGATTCTTACACATACAGAGTTTGAAACTTCAATCACAGAAGGAAAGTGGAAAGTAATATGAGGGAAGTGGCTACTCAGCAGCCTCCCAAATTTATCTGAAATTGAGGCCATAACTTAGAACCGAAGGATCAACTGAAGGCTCACAGTACTAATCACAACTATTAATATATCCCTTGGTTGGCTTTTTGGTTGAAATAAAAGCTCAATCACTAAAAGAAAACATGAAGTCTGGACATAAAGATGGCAACAATAGACACTGGGGACCACTAGAGTGGGGAGGGAAGGAGAGGTGCAAGCATTGAAAACCTGTTGGTTACTATGCTCACTATCTGGGTGATGGGATCAATCATATCCCAAACCTCAGCATCATGTAATATGTCCATGAAACAAACTTGCACACATGCAGCTTGAATCTAAATTAAGTCAATTTTTTTTAAATAACATGAAGTCAAAACATTTATTGAGGTATCTTCAAGTCCCACCAAAGTGATAAAATTGCCATAGTTAATACTTCCTCAACATACGATATATTTTATAGCAGGCCTGAAATCTCAGGAGGTTGTACTTCTACTGAAAGAATAAGCTCCCATTGCTTCCAAATTAACATATTTCTTCATCTTCTCATAAGTTATTTGGAGTAACATGAATGATTAAGACAGAATACATGCCTTTCTAGTGCAGAGGCTGAAGACAGAGAAGAGCTCCCTGAGCTTTGGAAGCAGGTATGGAATCTAGGTCTTTAGAGGTCATTGGGGCAGAATCATTAGGTGGTACTACTATACCCATAGCCCTAGTAGCCATCAACTCAAACACGATCACATTATCTCATAGGAATTCATCAGCACGTGACTCTCCAGCCAGGAATTTATTTCGTGTAGCTCAGGCCGATGCTCCAGGGTTCCTTTCTGAAGAACAAAAAACTCTCTAACCTTACATACGCCATCTTCAAGTTCTTCTGGAGGCAAGTCGGGGTTTCTTTCCACATGGAGGTTCCAGCGATCTAGCTGTACAATTGTCCCATCTTCCACTTGGCACAGGATCTTAGAAACAGGCTCATCAGTGTAGCCCTGAGGAATCAGAGAACATATCCATTGCTGCCCAGAGTGGAGAACAGGGAAGCCAATGCTATTTTATGCAAGGAAGAGCCAAGCCGCTATATTCTGTTTATTTTGTAATTAGCAAGGTTTGGAGAGCAAATTTTTCACCTTGAGGTAAATTTGAGACAATACTGTAAGATACATAGAAACACTAGCTCTGGCTGGTTTGAGCTCAGGAATATTTTTTGTCAACAGCAAGAACCAATAGTCTCCGGTACACATTAAGGGTCATACTGGAGGCTGGATGGCTACTTTTATCAGAGTAAAAAACAGGACTCCTCATGGCTCTCACTAGAGGAATTTGGGAGAAACACAAAACAAATGTGTTTGGAGAGGCAAGGAAAGAATCAAGGAGGGATGGGATTGACAATGTTTGTCTATTAACATTCCCTCTCAACCACCTCTCCCTGACCTCCTTGGAGGACACCATTCTTCCCAAGACCTTAGGCAAGTCTCACTGAGGAATGGCCCTGTTAGGGAGCTACTTAATCCTTGAAGATCCATGACTGACAGCAAGATAGACTGTCCTCAATATTCAAGGCCCTGATTTGGAATGGAGAAGTTAACACTGATAATAACCTTAGTTGCCCCGCGTAAATACATTTTTTATTTCTACACTACCTACTTTAAAAAAAGACCTGTGGAAGATTAATCTGCCCAAAGGTCAACTAACATCTGCTAAGCATCTGAATATAATTTTCACAAAGCCCAGCCCAGGTAATGCTCTCCTATGAGCAGATAAAAAGTTCGTGGGGGCCAGGTGCAGTGACTCACGCCTGTAATCCCAGCACTTTGGAAGGCAGAGGCTGGTGGATCACGAGGTCAGGAGTTCGAGACCAGCCTGGCCAACATGGTGAAACCCTGTCTCTAATAAACATACAAAAATTAAAAAAATGCTGCACAGGGTGGCGGGCACCTGTAATCCCAGCTACTCGGGAGGCTGAGGCAGGAGAATTGCTTGAACCTGGGAGGCGGAGGTTGCAGTGAGCTGAGATTCACCACTGCACTTTAGCCTGGCGACAGAATGAGACTCTGTCTCAAAAATAAATAAATAAATGTTGGTGGGGCTGCATATGTGTATGTATATGTATATATACACAGCGTATGTATATATAGTGTGCCTTCCTACTATCTTAGTACTATAAAATACATAAGGAAATAAATGGCTGTTTAGCAACTGCAGAACAATTTCCCCCAAGCTTGCCTGAAGTTGGCTTCATTGTGGAAAGGACAGGTAAGTACCTATACAGCCAAAGCTCTGATGGCACTAATTAAAAAAAAAAAAAAATGTTCAAAAAAAAAGTCGTAACTCTCCCAAGTCAGGTGTGTAAAGTTGAACCAGATTTGCTATCATAGCTGGGGCTGACAGTCTGGATTAACTGAAGTCTGTATGGTCCTTTTACACACAGACTTGAGGCCAAACTCACGAACTATCTTTTAGTGGATACCTCAAAAAGCCGCAGGCCTATGTACTAACCACTATTATTTCTCTCATACTAAGCTTTCCTTTCCCTTCTAGCTGATTATAAGTTTAAACTGAAGAAGCTACCAGACCAAATAAGGGCTCAAGGGCACTTTGATTCCAAACTATAACTTATGCCTTGGACAACAGCAGCAGTTACCACACCCCGCTTCCATTAGGACATCAGTGGATCTAGAATTCGGTTTGTTGTTTGATGATATGGGCAGTCCCCGAGAGCAGTTCTTACCCCTCCCCAGTTGAGAGTTCGAGCCAGGTCATTCCCAGTCCCCAGAGGAAGGACCCCCACGGGAGGCTGAGGGCTCAGCTGCAGTTCATCCAGGATAGAAAGGATCCAGCCCACCTACAGGCATATCGGGGGCCAGAAGAGATATAAGAAAGATAAATAAGTTACAAAGAAAACAGTGTGAGAAACAGAGGCTTCCAAGAGCTAAACAGAATGATTTTATTTTTCTTTAACACATGTATGTTTTAATTCTGTGAGTAGGGAACAGAAAGGTCACTTATCGCTGGCAGTTTCAAAATGGTTAAAAGAAAAAGGACCATTTTGCACATGCTCTGTCATACAAGCAAAACTAAAACCATTCATGTGTGTGTTTAACTAGAAACATGCTTGTAAATTTCTCCGAGTTTAAGACTTTGGTAGTATAACAGGGCACAGGAGGGAATGTAAAACTCAGGATCAGACTGAATTTCAATTCTGACTCATGCTGGCTGCATAATCTTGACTAAATTATTTAACCTCACTAAGACTCATTTACTTGATTTTCAAAATGGGGATAATAATACGTACCTCACACGATTGTTTACTAATTAAACTAAAATGTCCATAGAGCACTTAACATGGTGCATGGCCCATGTAAGTACTTATTAAATGGTTGCCCTCTATAGTATCATCTTGGAAATTGATAGTGTTTTCCTAAATATCCCTCTATTTTCCTTAATGAAACATTATGAAAACATAATTATGGACAGACCTAGTATCTATTATAAGTTTAGGCAGGAAATTGATACTTATAAACTAGAATCATATACCTGTTTAATCTTTTTCTAAGATAAATAATACTTCGGGTTTAGTCTTATAACTAATTAGAAAAATTGACCAAAACTTGGAAATGGCAAAAAAGGACTTGAATGTCCTTATAATGTCATACTAAAATAGTGTTTCGCAGACCTATCTAAGAACTGTGTAACTGTAGGTTAACATAGATTTCCGTCCTATAGAGACACAAATGTCAAGAAGAGATGATTGCTTTAAAGTTTATAGTTTTATTCTCTCATAGGACTTTGATCAGTTTTGCATCAAATTTAGAAAAATTATTTTGATATGAAGTACATAATTCTTTTTCTCTAGTTCTGATAAATCAGCTTTACTATCTTGCAGGTTCCCTCATTAAAGAGCTAAGCAAATTTTTTGACATGTATTCATTCTATATTTGTATGAGTCATGCTTCTTGAAAATACTAGATCATTCATTTATTGAACACTACTTCATATAAAACCCATAACGAAGCAATCAAAATAAGAGATAAATGAGCTAGACTGTGACAGATAAGGTAGAAAGATTGCTCTCAAGAAGTTCACAGTAACACAAAGATGGACATACCAATGCCTTTTTTTTTTTTTTGAGATGGAATCTTGATCTGTCACCCAGGCTGGAGTGCAGTGGCATGATCTCAGCTCACTGCAAGCTCCGCCTCCTGGGTTCACACCATTCTCCTGCCTCAGCCTCCCAAGTAGCTGGAACTACAGGCTCCCACCACCATGCCTGGCTAATTTTTTGTATTTTTAGTAGAGATGGGGTTTCACCATGTTAGCCAGGATGGTCTCAATCTCCTGACCTCGTGATCCATCCGCCTCGGCCTCCCAAAGTGCTGGGATTACAGGCGTGAGCCACCACGCCCGGCCCATACTGATGCCTTTCTATGTGCCATCCCTGAGCAAAGTCCTTTAATGAATTCTTGTATTAAACTTTAAAACATTATCTGTAAAATAGATACTAATATAATTTTCATTTCCATCTTATAGATAAGGAAACAGAGAATTGGAAGGGTAAGTGACCTCCTTAGTGTCACATGGCTTACATGATAGAAATGGCTTTCAAAAATAGGAATGCCTAATGCCAGTGGCCAACCCCTTAACTGCTAAGGTGTAGGGAGCCTCAACCCCCTTCTGGATACGGACAGACACTCCTGGAAGCAGTGGCATGTGATTTTTAGAACCTGTGGAGATGAAGAAACCTTAAACATTGCTTAATCAAATTCAGTGAACTTGAAGATTGATAAACTAAGGTGCAAAAAAACCATGTAATTTTCTCAAGACTAAATGATTAGAAGTATCAGAGTCATGGTAACGCTGGTTCTCCTGACTTCCATCTAAAATTCTTTCTCCTCCACAAAGATGACTTCCCAGGTTGTAAAACTTGCTTGTCTACCAATTATGTCTAAAATTGTGTTTATCTTCTAAAAAGGCAGACCACACGGTTCACCCCGTGTGGTAACTAAAAATCCAGACCTATAAATATCAAAAAGTCTGTCCATTTCCCTAAACTGGGGAACTTGCTCCGAGACAGACCCTTAGATTCTGACCCAGAGCTTCTTTAGTCTCTTCTTTTACGTGCAATACCAACAAAGCTTGCTACTGAAGTCCAAACAAAAATGCCTGATGCTAAATTAGTTCTGACGTTTGTACTTGACATTGTTTCTGCACTGCTAAAAGCACAAATTAAACACAGTAAAAGTAGACAGTTCTAATAAACTGCAAGAAGGGGTCTTAAAGGCCATAAAAAGGACATAAACACTCAGAAAAAGCCCACCATCTGGGATCACCAACTGCAGAAACAACAGCCCTGAATAGAGCCAGACTCACAGACCCACAAGAGAACTTAGTAGAAATCTAATTCACCACCCCTTCCGAATAAGGAAGAAGAAGGCATTCTCTTTAAAGCTTCTCTAAGAGACGATCATTCAACCTCTCCTTTATGATTTGTACTTACAAGTCAGCCCATTTTCTTTCAGGCAGATTTAAATTAGACATTTTTCTTATGCTCGCTTGAAATATGTCTCTCTTTTCTGGGTAAAGAAAATGCTATGAGTTTACACTTTCAATATCCCATTTCACTCAGACATAACAATGATAGAAAAGAAAAAAGAAAAATAAAAGACACAGCTTCAAAGGGCCAGAAATAAATACAAAGTGGCAGAGCCGGGGTAAAAGCTTGGATCAGCTTGGCTCCTGGTCTTGCAAACAACAGAGGAAGCCAGGATGTTGCCTTTTGCCTGATAATGGAGAAATAAAAGTGCGTCCCCTACCGACAGCAAGCTGTCCTGGAGCGAGGCTCTCTCAGCAGGGAGGAAGAAAGGAGGGCAGAATGTGAAAACCAGTCTAAGGTCATGGCCCACAGAAAGGTGAGACCTGCTAGGGCTGAAAGAAGCCCAGAAAGCCTCACTCTGGTAAGTGCTCGACCCGACTTCCCACAAGCCCAATGACATACACCTGTCATCTCCCCAGGATCGAGTCATAAGAATCTATAGAAAAACCCAGCTCTCATCTGAAAGTCCTGAAAACAATTCAATATTACTAGAAACCAAAGTGATTCAGAGATAGAAAAGTAAAATCAAATAAAGCAACTTTCTGTGAAGATGAGCTTGCAAAGAAACAATTTCACATTGCAGGAGGAATGCTAATATTGAAACAGATGGAACGTTAGGGGTTAATTCACTGCCCATGGAAACAATTTCCAAATGACTTTGAAGTACGTGAGGTGTCCCACAACCTCTATGAATCGATACTGTGTCTTTTTTTTTTTTTTTTTTTTTTTTTGTCTTTTTTGAGACAGAGTTTCACTCTGTTGCCCAGTCTGGAGTGGTGCAATCTCAGCTCACTGCAGCCTCCACCTCGTGGGCTCAAGCGATTCTCCAGCGATTCTCCAGCCTCAGACTCCCTAGCAGCTGGGACTACGGGTGCAAGTCACCACACCTGGCTAACTTTTGCATTTTTTTGTAGAGACGGGGGGCTTTTGCCATGTTTCCCAGGCTGGTCTCAAACTCCTGAGCTCAAAGTGATCCACCCGCCAAAGTGCTGGGATTACAGGCATGAGCCACGGCGCCCAGCTGATGCTGTCTTCTAACAGCCCTCATTCAAATCTTCTACGCTGTGTTCCTATCTGTTTTCTCAGAGAAGGTTGTCAGGAGTTCTCGTGATACTGAACTATGATTCCTCACAAAGGCAGAGTCGACAGGGTGCCTGGATTTCTCACCATCGCTTCTCCTTTTACCCTTGGTCTATGCAGAAAAGGACAAGTACACAGGGTGTGAATGTAAAGGTGCTTTGCCTCTCATCCATCGATTTGCTTTATGAACCAGATGAATAGATTCTGTCTCCTTTTTTCTGTAGCCAAATGATCAAATATGTCACTGTCTCCTGAATATAAGCAGAAAATCTTGCATTTCATCATTCCATCACCCCTGGAGTCATCAAAGGCCTCCTGCCTTTCACAGCACAGATTTTGTTTTGTCTTGAAATTCTCCCACAGACAACCGACATTAGGCTAATAGTTCTCTGGCTGAGGTGGGTCTATATCGTCCCCTCCACAGCTCCTGAATAGTTTTTCTCAGCCAGCAGCTCTATCAGCACTCCCCAGCAGCCGGTGTCCCCGGAAGACAGCACAGCGCAGAAGTGTGGGGTACTGAGCGGCAGGGAGCTCAGCCCCACCACAAACTGGCTGGTGAGTTTAGGCAAGTCATTTAATCTCTCCAAGCTCCTCGCACATCTGTACAGCAAAAGTAATAATAATGCCTGTCTTTTAGAGTTGTTTCATCAACTCATGTGTAGACACTGCTTAGCTAGTGCCTGACAAACAGGAAATGCTAAACTAACATTAGCTACTATGACTCAGCTAGATTTTCTTCCTCTTTTCTCACTTCGTCAATAAAGGCCCGGTTTCCTAGAAGCAAAATGTCCTCTTCCCATTTCTCCACTTAAAGTTGAGCCCTGAGTTTGCAAATCAGCCCCACCTTTGGCTGCCATCAAATCAGGAAGTCTTTCTTTTGCAGACTATAAAGAACAGTGAAAGCAGAGCTCCCCTGCAGTAAAAAGGGGCTACAAAAAACAAAATGGAAACAAATACACACTTACAATAGCAGGAGACATAAAAAAATCTTGGGAAACAATCTGTGTCTTTGTCCTTAGAGAAAAACTTTACAAAAGATCTTAAAGCTGTTACTGGAAGCTCTGTCTTTACAGCAATCCAGAACCTGTTTCCACCTGAAGTCCACACTGCACATTGAAAGGTTCCATGGGCAGGAACTCTGCCACGGCTTTCGTATTTTCCCAAATCATCTCCACCGGCTCACCTGGCACCCTTTCAATTGCATTATTTAATTAATTGCGACATATTGCACTTGGTATATTTTCCACCAGAACTGAAGAAAGTTATCCCGATTGGGCCTAATGATTTCCCAGCTTGCAAAGTTCTTTCCTTCCCTCCTAGGAAAAGCAGGGCTGACAGATTGAGAATACCAGGTCCTCCGCTTTGTCCCTGAGCAGCCATGCACAGCAGCAGCTGGTCAATGCTGCCACCATCTGGCCGTTTTTAGCATTCGTTGTCACTGAATGTTTACCAAGTGCATTTTGAGCAATATTTTCATTCTGCAGTATAATAACATGGGGGTGGCTGAAGAGTGGAGATGACAGCGAACTGATATTTCTTCCAACAAAACAGATGCACGTTGCACTGCCTTGTAGTACATGCAGGCCAAAAAGTGAAGGACACTCACTTTGGGAAATCAAAGGAAAACAAGAGTTTTGCTGAACTCTGAAAGAAAATGACCACACAGTATTGGATGACTGGGGGACCCTTTTGAATATGTGCATGATGATTCCTCCTTTTGATACTTTAATGTATGTTTGCACTTAATAAAGCCAACATGTGTTAAAAGAAATGTGCTTAAAATTAGCCCAAAAGAAATCAAGATAAAAGTCAGAATATGACCTTTTCTTGAAACACTATAGAATCCACACTGAGGGTACACTGTGTGCTTACTCATGAGAGACTATGAAATATAACTAGGCTGAGGATGAATGAGGAAAGGGGCTTAGGATGAGAGATGATTGTCCATATCGATTAAAGGAAAATAATACTTCTTTCTTTGCATTAGCTGTGGTGAGTCAGGGCATGGGGATACCTACCATTTTAGATGTCTTTTCATCTAGGGAAGCCAATAGAACAAGAAGTAAGCATGAAGTGGATGGCTGGAGTCAATTTAACATCAGGCCTTTCGGAAATAATTAAAATGTTTAAAGGTAGACTTGCAGATCCAGCCAAGTTCACCAAAGTCAGGAGCCAGATAGATAGGGACCATAGGAGCCATAATGAGGGTACCTGAAGAAATCAGTTCATGTGCTCGTCAATATTTCAGCAGGGTGACAGCCATTGGGAGCTGAATAGGTGTCAACGTGGCCAAGGAAGTGAGAAAATACAAATTTATCACATGACCAAGGACAGGCTATTTCTCATTTACAAACATGAAGGTTTGAGATCATTCTTGAGTTAGCTGAATTTTATTGAAGCCAAGAGATCTGAAAATGGAATCAGACCATCTGACAGCTGTAACTATGTGACAGCCTCTGAATTGTACAAGCCAGTAACAAAGAGACTACACCTGCACTGCCCAACGCAGCAGCCATTGGCCACACGTGGTGATCCAGCACTCAAATATAGCTCATCCAAATTGGATGTGCTGTAAGTATAAAATGTATGCTAGATTTTGAAGACTGTACAAATAGAACATAAAATATCTTAATGTTTATAAATTAACACATATTGAAATGATACCATTTTAGATAAATAAAATATATTATAAATTAATTTCACTTGCTTTTTACCTTTTTAAAAGTACCTTCTAGAAAATTCAAAATTGTACAAATGTGGCTTGCATTAAAGTTATCTTGAACAATAGTCTATATTACTATAATGCTACAGCTATAAGAACCTTAGAGATCTGAATGCATTTCTTTGTAGATTTAGGAAGTCTCAAAAGAGGTTAAGGAACCTGCCAAAGGTTACTTCCAAGTGCATTATTGGGGAATGTATCCCTCTGCTTCCTTGGTTTTGTTTTTGTTTTTGTTTGTTTGTTTGTTTGTTTTTGAGACAGAATCTCACTGTGTCACCCAGGCTGGAGTGCAGTAGTAAAATCTTGGCTCACTGTAACCTCCACCTCCTGGGTTCAAGCAATTCTCCCACCTCAACCTCCCAAGTAGCTGGGATTACAGGCATGCACCACCATGCCCAACTAATTTTAGTATTTTTAATAGAGATGGTGTTTCACCAGGTTGGCCAAGCTGGTCTCAAACTCCTGACCTCAAGTGATGTGCTCACCTCAGCCTCCCGAAGTGCTGGGATTATAGGCGTGAGTCACCATACCTGGCTTTTCATGTAGTTTTTAAATAACATACAATTAAAGTAGCTAATATTGAAGCCTAAGAACTTTTTTCCAAAGTAGTGCAAACTTTCTATACCTTAAATAATACTTTCTATATCTTAAATAATACTCTTAAACTAATTTGGTTATGGGGTAATACAGCCTCATCCTAGTCAGTCAAAAATATTTAATTTCTGATTTCTCCCTGAGCTTTGTCACTTTACTGGCAGCATTCCGCCAGCTTCTACAGTGATAGAAAACAAACAAAACAAAACAAAACAATATCAGTCACATACCATGATAAACATTTCATATACCCCATGTTTTTCACAAAACCTCTTATTCTAACAAGGTAAATTAAACTTGGGTTTATATAAGGTACAAGATAAGCAAAGTCTTGATTCTGAGTATTTTAACTACAGATGTTACCACTGACAAAAATAATTAGTCTAAATGCACCAACTCTAGGGTAAATGTACTACTTTTATTTTAGGCATGCTGAATGCAAGTGGCCATGGGACACCCAAGTGTAAATGACTAGTACATTTGTGAATTACATCAGAGGAGGTAAAAACAGAAGTTAAAATATAGATAATGTCCCTAAGAGGAAAAAGTACCTACCACATTAAAAAAAAATTAGTTACCCTTATGGAATACTCATAAATTATGGTATCATTAATGAAGAGTTGCTTGAAAAGACTGGATATGAAAAGTAGAAGGAGGTAGTCTACATGTCAAGAGGCTGACAATGGCATCAGAGAGATCACAGACATTTGAAACTGTAATCGGATCTGTCCATTAGGAATTTATTAAGATTGTACCAACATTCACTTACTCATCATTCTGGGTTTTGCCCCAAATACTCTATTGAAACTGCTTTCTTGAAACTCCATATGCAATGGTAACTTTTCAGTGTCTCCTTAAAAACGTTAACTACTGCCTCTTTCTTGAAACTCCTTTTTTGGTTTGTTTACTTGCCAGAACAGACTGGTGGTTGTCCTATTCTTCTATTTTTTCATTTATTTTCCTTTTGGACTTTGGCTCAGACCCCATAATTATAGGTTTCACAAGTGTGTGGACTTGGCTGTCTTTCCTCTTTATCCTTTATTCATTGGAATCCCATGCTTTCAAATATTCACCTAATTGCAGAGAATATCTCAATACTACATGACCTAGCACAGTGCTTCCTCCACATATCTGCTGAGTAAAGAAGGAAGACAGGCAGACATGTGGCTCACACCTGTAATCCCAGCACTTTGGGAGGCCAAGGCGGGTGGATCACGAGGTCAGGAGATCAAGACCATTCTGGCTAACATGGTGAAACCTCGTCTCTACTACAAATACAAAAATTAGCCCAGTGTGGTGGCACATGCCTATCATCCCAGCTACTCGGGAGGCTGAGGCAAGAGAATCGCTTGAACCTGGGAGGCAGAGGTTGCAGGGAGCTGTGATCATGCCACTGCACTCCAGCCTGAGTGACAGAGCCATACTCCGTCTAAAAAAAAAAAAAAAAAAAAAAAGGAAAGAATGAAAAAAGAAAAGGAAGAAGAAAGGAGAGAGAATGAGGGAGGGAGAGGTAGAGTGGGAGGTTCCATGGAGAAGGGGAGGCCTGGGAGGTGGAGCACCCAAGGCAACAAAGAAGTCCAAGATCTGGGGATGTTATGCGTAGCTTATATGAATTTGAGTTAAGAAAGAGGAAGGACGACATCCTTAACTTACCTGTTTTTGTCACTGAGGTTTAGAAAAGGAGAAAAGATGTGAGTGACATCTGAAGTCATATGAGAAGGCAAGTAGATGCTAAAATAAGGAAGATAACTATGGGTATGGTACAGAATCACAATGAGTTTACCCTTTCATTAAAGATAACTAAGCTGGGGGATGCTTGAGTTAGGAAAAACACAGTATATCCATCCTCAGAGGGTTCATTCGGATGTAATTCTTACTAAAGAAAGTTGGGAAATTTTGCCCTAGCACATCCCTTAAATATGTCTCCCTAGAACAATAAAATCAATTGAAAATTGGTATTGTGTGGGGAAAAAATTCCATGGCCAAATAATTTTGAAAACCGTTGGATTTTAAAAAGTTAAATAGGTTTGGCTTCTTTGCTGTAAGACATTATAATGCATTTTATAAACTAATATTGTGTAATATAAACCTTGAAGAAAGATAAAGACTATTTTTCCCAACTGAACATTGTTTTTATTCTCCACAGAGTATCTGAAAGACCGATAAAAATCACAGTTCTATTTCATTGTGATTGCATTTATTGGTATATAATGTGCATCCAACCCTACATTAAGTGCTTATGTGCTAAGAGAGATAGTATTGGAAGATTTTGTTGCTACCTTTGAGAATAAAACATTCTAATTAGGGAAATTAGAGAAAAGCTAAAGATAGTTCATGATACAATCATAGATCCTATGAGATCAGATTCCAAATCCAGAAGAAAAAGAACCAGACAATACAAGCTAAATGTCATGATTCTCAATTCTTTACTTTGTTAAATATATCACTATAAGTAGAGGCCAAATGAAGAAAACAGATGAGGCATAACAGGAAAAAATATATCCATGATATTAACCTTCAGCCCAATTCCACGTTTTTTTCATAAACAAATACAAACATACAGTCCAATAGAAGGAATAAGTTCTAATGTTCAATGGCAGAGTAGGGTGAGTACAGTCAGCAACAATGTATTATGTATTTCAAAGTAGCTAGAAAAGAGAACTTGAAATGTTCCCAACACATAGAAATTATCATCTAGGTAATGGATACCTCCAAACCTTGACATTACACATTCTATGCATGTAACAAAATATCACACATAGTCCATATACATGTAAAATGTATCAACAAAAAAGAATATAAATAGGACCAATTAATAATCTTTAGGGAAAAACAACAGTCAATATTCTGAGTTTTAGTCCCACTAGTAAAAAAAAATGTAATAATTCAATTGTGTCCACGTATTTCTCCCTACTGTGGCCAAATTATTAAGAATAAATGGTCACGCCTGTAATCCCAGCACTTTGGGAGGCCAACGCGAGCGAATCACGAGGTCAGGACATCGAGACCATCCTGGCTAACACGGTGAAACCCACGCTCTACTAAACAATTAGCCAGGCGTGGTGGCAGGCACCTGCAGTCCCAACTACTCAGGAGGCTGAGGCAGGAGAATGGCGTGAACCCAGGAGGTGGAGCTTGCAGTGAGCCGAGATTGCGCCACTGCACTCCAGCCTGGGCAACAGAGCGAGACTCTGTCTCGGGGAAAAAAAAAAAAAAAAGGAAACAGGTCAGCTTATATTTTAAAAGGAATTTATCTATAATCTTCATTTTAATGATTTGACCACATCCCTACTTCATGGCACAGGAAAGAATACAGCACAGTGGAGGGAATGAAGCACACATTAGAACGATCAAGTATGTATTCATAAGGACAATAAAAAGTCCTTTGTTACTCTTAGGGGCTTTGATTCACATGAGAGATCTGTGTGTGTTAGGGGATTGGAAAGACTGGGCAAAGAATAAAAAGAAGTGGCACAAGAAAACAATAAGAAATATAGAATTGGCAGAGAACTGGATTCTCTTTCAGGGACCTACCGTTCCATCCCCACCACAGGCCAGAATTCGCAGATTTGGTACTTTCCTATACAGTTCAAGCCTGTAGAGGAAATAGAAGAAAAAGTAAACAAAAGAACATTTCACTGGCTAGAGCAGAGAGAAAGCAGAGGACAACATGGGTAGGGGTGGTGTCCACTGGAGAAAATGTATAATCGTGAGGATGACAATACTATCATAGGTCCCAAGTAACCACAGGAGGAATGACTCCCACAAGTGGAACAGGTGTAGGCATCAGACATTATTTTTGAATGAATAATTCAACGTTGGAATTTAAGGGATTTTAGGATGTCCTAGTTTTATTTCCCATAACTTCTATTACATGTCAACGTTATTTTTCTCATTAGTTTCAACTTCTTTCTTTCCCTTTTCCCATCATTTCCTCTTCTCCTTTCCCCAAGAAAATCATCATTAATTGATAATCAATAGTCCTTATATATCCCCTCTTTATATTTACTAGCTTTCCCTGGATGTATTTACTTTTTCTAACTTACACTTTCTCCTCTTAATCCTAAGAAATCTTTTTCAGCGAGATGGGGAGGCTTCCCCATTATCATTACTATCACATCTACGATTCCATCTAGTCGGTCTC
Source organism: Theropithecus gelada (assembly GCF_003255815.1). Taxonomy (NCBI): domain Eukaryota; kingdom Metazoa; phylum Chordata; class Mammalia; order Primates; family Cercopithecidae; genus Theropithecus; species Theropithecus gelada. The sequence continues at coordinate 162,116,881 of NC_037670.1, forward strand.
TCAGCTCAGTCACTTACACACCACTTTTACCTCCAACCCAAAGTGGGAAGATTGACTGATTTTTCTTTATTTCAAATTCCCTGCTTGAAATAAGATCATTTTGTCTTTCCTCTTGGCTCTCAGAAAAATGCAGTGACACTGCTCCTGCTAAATCTTTTGCTTAGGTGAAGCTGTGAGAGGCTGTAATTGAGAAAATATCACCTATTTAAATCACAAAATATAGGTTTCTTCTGAAAATATTTCCTGTCCTACCATGTTCTTTATGGTGACCTCTGAAGTGTCTCTCTAGGGTCTAACTAAAGTGATAAAATCTTAAGAAAACAAGCTCCTAAAATGGCACATCCCAGGATAGTAGATTTGCCTTAGCACAATAAAGTATAGAAAAAAAATATATATATATGGGGGGGCGGTGTGTGTGTGTATTATAGGGACAGAGAGAGAAAGAATCTTGCAGCAAACTCAACTGGCAAAGAAATTTATACATTAAGAAAATAACAAATTAATTTTAATATTTCCTAATCTCCTACATGCTTAAAATAAGTAATTTATCCATTTTATACAATAATACTATTTATCTAGAAATCACCTTCTGACATTGTTACTTATTAAAAAATAAATGGTATCCTTGTGTTCTAACATTTATCAGATAACATCTGAACTATCCTAGTACATGAACTTAAAACAGGGAGACAGAGAACAGCAGAAGTGTCCTTGGTCTTTTCCACTGTGTGCCTCTCCACCAAGGGGGAGAAACAGGATATGGGTCACCTACAATCTAGACTTTGTTTTAAACACTTCTAACAAAAGCAGGGAATGAGATTTCTGAGAAGCTCAGAAAAAGGATTGAGCAGGAATTAATATGTCTTCCCCACACTTGTGCAGAGTCCTCAGGTATAATCAATTGATTCTCTCTCTTGTACACACACAGGCGCGCGCGCGCACACATACGCTATTTTCAGTTCAAATGTTTGTAAACAAATATGGCTCCACCCTCCACAGACATACATTTACATTCCCACTAATGTGCATCTCCAAAGTTGTACATGAAGAAATAGAAAAACAATGAGTCCTTTCTCAATTCACAGATTTGTGGAGAACAGTCTGCAGTTACACACATGTAAGTAACAAACACACTAGACGTATCCTGAGTTAATAGCTGAGAAGATATGTTTTGAAGGGAACTAAGCCAAGAAAGAGTAGGAGAGAACTTTAGATGAAGTTTTAAAGGAAGGAGATACAGGTGAGAAAGTAGATGACAGACGGTCAGGAAATACCTCACAAGGTAATCAGATAATGAAGCAGAAAGTGCTCACTTGCCTAAAATACTTATGGACCATGGAGAGTATTTCCAGACTTACGCATCTTTTGGCCCTTCCTGAGAAAGATCAAAGACTTGCCGTGGATTCAGGTACCACATGAACATCTGCAGGACTTTGGTTCCCTGTAAAAAATAAATACACAAAAAGGCAATAATAGGAAGAAATTTCCCACTGCTCATTTAAAAAAATCAATCCTTTTATTTAAAATAATACACGGGGAATGGTGGCTTATGCCTATAATCCCAGCACCTTGGAAGACTGAGGCAGGTGGATCGCTTGAACCCAGGAGTTTGAGACCAGCCTGGGCAACATGACAAAAATCCTGTCTCTACAAAAAATACAAAAATAAGCCACGTATGGTGACGCATGCCTTCAGTCCCAGCCGAGGAAGTGGAGTGTGCTGTGAGCCGAGATCGCACCATTGCACTCCAGCCTGAGTGATAGGAGTGAAACCCTGCCTCAACAAATAATGAGTGAGTGAATGAATGATGAATAAGTAAATAAAATAATATCTAATTATAAGCAGTATAGAAGCATCGTTAAAATCACCAGCTTTGGTCATGGACTTATGTAGGTTGAATGTCAGGCTAGATGTTTATCTAACCTATGTAACTCTGGGCAAGTTTCTTAACTTCATTTAGCTCAACCCACCTTTTCTTTAACACAGAGACAAGAATACCCCGTTTGCAGACTTGTTGCAAGGATTAAAAGCCATAATTTTTGAGAAGTACATTACAGTGTTTAAAATTCAGTAAGCCCTTAATGAATATTTATTTTACTATCATTAATGTATGAAAATCTATACAGAAAAGTTATTAGTGAACCTGTGTAATTTGACATTAATTTTCACTTTATTGTGCAGATTATTGTCTGTATAATATAAAATATGGGCAGCATTAGCTAAGTATTAATATAATTGTATTTACGTATTTATTTTATTTTATTATTATTATTTTTGAGACGGAGTCTCGCTCTGTCCCCCAGGCTGGAGTGCAGTGGCGCGATCTCGGCTCACTGCAAGCTCTGACTCTCGTGTTCACGCCATTCTCCTGCCTCAGCCTCCCGAGTAGCTGGGACTACAGCCGCCTGCCACCACACCTGGTCTTTTTTCTTTTTTCTTTTTTTTATTTTTAGGGGACACGGGGTTTCACCGTGTTAGCCAGGATGGTCTCAATCTCCTGACCTCGTGATCCACTCGTCTAGTCCTCCCAAAGTGCTGGGATTACAGGCGTGAGCCACTGCACCCGGCCAATATAATTTTATAGAAACACTTTTTTCTAACTGAAGCAAAAGTATCCCAGGCTCCCAGTTATTTTATATATATATAAAACTTCCTTAGTAAGATCACAGCTTACTTTGACATTTTCAATCTCCATGCCTATACCGGTTTGTTTAAGCCAAACACTTCTCACTTTAACATTTTTGGGGCGTTTTAAGTAACTGTGACGTTTATAGAGATCATCATTATAGCAGACATAAGGTCACTTTAGAGATCATTTTTAAAGTGGCTTGAGCAAACAAGAAATTCAAGAAGAACCTTTTTATCAAGCAATACCAAAAGAGCTTTAAAAATGAGCAGGATGCCCCATTTTATCACCCATAGCAAATAATATTTGACCAGTTGAGCCGAGTTTGTTGCTCATAATATTGTTGTTTTAGTAGATATCACAATTGCTCTTTCTTAAAATATTCCAAGGCTTGTTTAACTAATAAACTGCATTTAAGAGTCATCCTAGTATAGCAGACATAGTATGAGATTTGAGGTCAAACTAACTTCAGTGTTCTAAATAATCATGAGCATTTATAACCTTGCAGAAATGCAGTATATAAAATAGAAACGATGTCCACCTTCCAGGGTGAATATGAGAATTAAATCAATCAGTAACAGTCACGTATCTAGCACAGTATGTGGCACAAAACAGACCGTTGTTAATGTTAATCCTTTTCTTTTTTGCAGCCTGTTAATCTATTCATTAAATTACACTTGCGAATGTGAGCGGTAAAGTGTAGCTTATAATTATCACATTGTTACTCCTGTTGTTACATAGGCCAGTGCAGGTCTTTTGTTGCATGTACCAGCCAAACCTATAATTTAAAAGTTCTGCCTTATCATGTGCTTGCTATAATTTTAGGAATCACACTCTATCTAATAATTACAACGAATCCTTCAGTTTCATCAAATGACATATTTTCCTTCCTATCAAATTCAAGCAGATTTAGATCTATATACACACTAAATACTGGATCATTTTCCCTCTTCTCATGCTGAGCCTTGTTATGAAGTATGTTTGGGATTATCTTGAATAATCTTTTATGTTTAACAGGTAACACAGGAGTTATTTTAATGACCAACTAATTTATAAAACATTTCCAACTGACTTGCTAGAAAATTCTTTGTTCAGGCTGGGCGCGGTGGCTCACGCCTGTAATCCCAGCACTGTGGGAGGCCAAGGCGGGTGGATCACGAGGTCAGGAGATCAAGACCATCCTGGCTAACATGGTGAAACCCTGTCTCTACGAAAAATACAAAAAAATTAGTTGGGCGTGGTGGCGGGCACCTGTAGTCCCAGCTACTCAGAAGGCTGAGGCAGGAGAATGGCGTGAACCCGGGAGGCGGAGCTTGCAGTGAGCCGAGATCACGCCACTTCACTCCAGCCTGGATGACAGAGACAGACTCTGTCTCAAAAAAAAAAGAAAGAAAGAAAGAAAAGAAAAGAAAATTTTGTGTTCAGTTTTAGATTCCTAGAGTAGTTTGAATTGTTGATGTTAATTACTCCTTTCCACCTTTGCTATAGGAGAGTGCACATCTCAGTTTCAGCCTCCCTATCATGCAAACATTACTAGGTAATTAACATCTTCCACAAAATAAAAATAAAAAGCATTGAGAGATAGTTTTCCTTAACTTGAATTTCTCTAAAAGGTCTGAGTGGCCGCAGAGGTGCCATTTCTATTGTAGTCTATTGGAATAACATTCCTGCAATCGTGTAGAGATAACTTGCAGAGCCAGGCATGGCTACCCTGTTGAAGTTGACATTCAGGCATGATATGACTACATATTTTAAAAAGTAATCTTCTTTCCAAAATATGGTATTTATTACCAAAAATGATAAGTGTCTAAAAGAAAGCATTGAAAAAATGCTCCACCTAGTGGGTGGAGAAACAAAGATCTAACTCACACATTTAAACGAATTATATTAACTCTGCTGTTACCTCTAGGTTAAGTCACTTTAAAGCTTTAATAGAGGTAATTTATTAAATGTAACTGAATGGTTAGACAAATATTAATTCACCAGGAGAAGAGTAATTTGTTTCTTCCTCAATAGTACAATTAAATCTGCTCATTTAGACACTTGTCACTCACTAACAAGTCTCCAACACTCTCATAGTTATCACATGCTATAATGCTAAACACAGAAACTGCAACTTTTGTGCAATTTTCTCTAAACGAAAAAAAAAAAAAAAACAGCTTATATGCCAATCCCAATCCATGCATGCTGTTGTAGATATACCTCACCGACCACAGAAGTTTTATAGATATTATAAGAATGGGTATTCCTAAGGAGTGAAAAGAACATTATTCTTCCAAGCAGCAGGTACTGGCGAGGGAGTGTAACAGGAGAATACAAATTCCCAAAAAGTGGCTGGATTTAACAAGAGTCATTCATTCACCTACTATGTGACAGGCACAGTTTTAGGTAAGAGAATACAGAGAAATACACAGATGAACAAGACAGAGATGATCTTGCTCTCAGAAGGAAGTTCTGTGCATTATTCATAAAGGAAAACCTAATGACAGTTGTTGGGGGTGTGGAGAAGCAATCAAGAATTGATCCGTTCAAACAGCACATCAATCTTCATCAAAGCACCATAACTCTAGTGTAGGCTGAAACTCTGCTATGTTACTAAGTCTTGGTTTATATCATGCAGGCATTGTCTAGATTATAGAAAGAACAACTGCCCAGACAATAAGAAAGGCCAGAGAAAAATACATTAATGAGAGGAAGGGCTTAAGAAATAATTATTTCTTTTTTTTTTTTTTTTTTTTTTTTTTTTTTTGAGACGGAGTCTCGCGCTGTGTCACCCAGGCTGGAGTGCAGTGGCGCGATCTCGGCTCACTGCAAGCTCCGCCTCCCAGGTTCAGGCCATTCTCCTGCCTCAGCCTCCGAGTAGCTGGGACTACAGGCGCCCGCCACCACGCCCGGCTAGTTTTTTGTATTTTTAGTAGAGACGGGGTTTCACCATGTTAGCCAGGATGGTCTCGATCTCCTGACCTCGTGATCCGCCCGCCTCGGCCTCCCAAAGTGCTGGGATTACAGGCTTGAGCCACCGCGCCCGGCAAGAAATAATTATTTCAAACTGCTTCAAACAATCCAAACAGAATGCCTCATTTATTCAATAATACGTATTGGGCCCCTACTCTGTCCATGTGTACCATCAGGATCTCAGAATCTACTGGAAGGAGAGCAAAACAAAATAAATTAATTCACTAAAGATGAGAACTTCTCTGATACAGATGTCTGCTGAGGAGGATGAGTGCCCAGAGGAAACACTCTTAGCCCAAGTTGAGAGATTAGAAGGCATTGTAAGTAAAATATCTGAAATGTGTCTTGAAAAATAAGTAAAGTCTTTCTTTCCACCCCAAATAGATGAAGTTTCAGAGCTTGAGATTTATAGAAAACAAGGAGTCATTGAAAAGTCTTAATTAAGAGATTCAGACCACCTTTTTTTTTTTTTTTTTCTCCAAACTGACTTTTTTTATGCATCACTCTGGCTACAGACTAAGGAGCCAGACCTATCACAGGAGCTAGTTTGGGTCTTAGCTGCCCGGTTCTCCCACCAATATTATGATTTCAGAAACAGGACTTTCCATAGAGTCATCATTTGGTTGTTTTAATTCCATCTGTTGAGGCTGGCTGGACAAGAAGATCTTGAGGTTAGATTTTGACAAGTGTCCTCATCTACTGACTGCCCTCTGCCCTCTTCCCTGCTGACTCTAAACCTTAGGAGCCTAAACTTTTATCTAAACATAATTATCCTTGAATTATCACTCGGTTGCGAAGTTTCCAGTACTGAAGAAAAGTAAGTACTTCATTAAAGTTGTTTGTCCAATTATTTAGAAACAGTTTTGGGACTAAAATTTCTCATCTGAAGTTATTTACTCTTTCTGTCTTCCACTCCTCCTCACCTTGATGTCACTGGCCCCCAACTTAGGAGGGGTGACCCTAGTCTGAGAAAGCCTATTCCCAAATGGTGGTGTAAACTCAGCTGGCATGAGTCTGTCCACAGACTGGATACCTCTTCCTTGATCACCCTACTGATAAAGACCTGGGGCTTTTAATCCAAGGATCCAACTCCTGCCATACCTCTACCCTAGGATTCCACATCGAACAGCATGCAAAGCCAGGGTCTGGATCCCTCGGCTCTGGGGGATGATCAGCTAGAATCATCCTAGAGGTCAGAACGTTGCTTTACCCTGAAGTTAAAGTCTAGGTCACTGGAAGAGAAAGTCATGAGAGAACGTGAGGGAGAGCCAGTGTGAAAGCAGGAAATACTGAGAAACATCACAGGATTCTATAAAACTCAGAAATATGCTAATGAGGCCAGGACCTCAAAGAAAAATCTTTTGACATTAAGGCAAACAGAAGTGTAAGGGAGGGGGCCTATTTCTCTAGTACTCGAAAGTTTCCACACATAGGAGGGGATTGCATTGGAGTAAACGTTATCTTCTACTTACTATCTCTTTCCACAGAAGGAGGTATTCAAAGTTGAAATTCTTGGCTGGGCATAGTACTATAATCCCAGCACTTTGGGAGGACGAGGCAGGCAGATCGCCTGAGGTCAGGCGTTCCAGACCAGTCTGGCCAACACAGTGAAACCCCATCTCTACTAAAAATACAGAAATTAGCCTGGTGTGGTGGCACATGCCTGTAATCCCAGCTACTTGGGAGGCTGAGGCAAGAGAATTGCTTGAACCCGGGAGGTGGAGGTTGCCGTGAGCTGAGATCGTGCCACTGCACTCCAGCCTGGGTGACAGAGCATGACTCCGTCTCAAAAAAAAAAAAAAAAAAAAAAAAAAAGTTGAAATTTTGGTCCCTGATTCCTCAAATAATTCAAATCCCAATAATACAATAGCAGCAGCGCTACCAAGCTCTACAGCTTTGCAAAACACCCAGTGTCATCTCTACCTCAAGAGTGTTGGAAAAACAAAGAGACAACTACTGCGAAGTTTAAAAGAAGAGATTTAACAACCTAGGTGTTCATCAACAGAAGAATGGATAAAGAAAACGTGATACATATACGTAATGAAATACTATTTGACCATAAAAAAGAATGAAATCCTGTCATTTGCAGCAACAAAGATAGAACTGGAGGTCATTATGTTAAGCGAAATAAACCTGGCACAGAAAGACAAAAATTGGCATGCTCTCACTCATATGTAGAGGAGCTAAAAAAGTGGATCTGACAGAGGTAGAGAGTAGAATGATAGTTATCAGAGGCTGGGAAGGGTGTGGTGGGGGTGGGGAATGACCAGAGGTTGGATAGTGAGTACAAACATACAACTACATAGAAGAAATAGGTTCTAGTGTTTGCACAGTGGGGTGACTATACTAAACTACAGTATATTGTACCTTTCAAAATAACTAGAAGATTTGAAATATTTCAAAGACAAAGAAATGACAAATGTTTGAGGTGATAGATGTGCTAAATACCCATTATACATCCCATAAATGTATCAAAATAGCATATGTACTCCATAAGTATGTACAAAAAATAATGTATCAATTTAGAAAAAAAATAAAGAGTTTTAAAATATGGGATTTCTTAAAAGAAAGACATAGAAGCAGTCCTTACATATGTTCATCCCAATACATTCCTTCAAAATGTTTTCCTTACACAAGTAAAATATTACATAAAGAAAAAAGCTATTTTTCTTGCCAGTAGGTGGCAATCCTGCCCAGTCATTTACTTAAAAAACAGAAGACTAAGCAAGTTAAAAATGAAAAAAAAAAAAAAAAAAAAGTCTAAAGCCTAAGTTTCAAAGAGGGAAAGAGACAGGAATGCTTTTATAGTTAAAAGCAGGTGAATAGAATAAGTAAATTACGAAAAGGCAAAACTCAGGATTTAACAAAAAATATCTATTTTTCTATTGATCACAGTAAGCTCCTGCTAACCAGAGTATGGTTCTCTGAGCAGCAGTATCAGCACCTGCGAGCTTGTTACGAATGCGGCATCTTACGGCCCACCCCGACTTACTGAAGCAGAATCTGCATTGTAACACGATTCCCAACCGAGTCATATGCACATTACATTCCACCATATTACTCCTCTGTTCAAAAGCCAAAAGGTTTTTTAACCTAAAATATTTTAAACAGCAAAAAAACTAGTTTCCATTGCATAAATCCAAAGTCTTCAATATGAAGTATCCTGTTTCTTGGAGACATGATTCCATAGGATCATTCTGATCTTTATCTAATCACATTTCCAATAACTTAATATGCATGCACCACTCATCATATTGTCCTCAAAATGAATAATCGGCATCATGACATCTGTTCTTCTAATCCTATTATACAATTATTTAACTATGTGCTGTATTCTAGCAATCACAGATTCAATGGTGGACCTGTATCCCAACAGTGAAGATGCACATAGAGCAGTTATGTTGCAGTTCATATCATACAAATGTGTACCAAGGGCTATCGGGGCATAGCGGACAGGATGACTGATCTCCAGAAATGGTTCAGAAAGGCGCCACTGAGCCTTGAAGGATGAACAAGAATTTGCCACACAGGAATCTCCCACAGTAAAGAGCAGGAAAAGGACAGTCCTTCCAGTCTTCTCTCCTCTGCATAACTAAGTAGTGTCCATCTTTGATTTCAGCCATGTCCATGACACCATTTCCTTATCGCTCCCAAGTCACTGCTTACCTCTGAAATACTATAGCACTGCAGTCTGAGCCACTCAATTTAGAAGTCGCATTCAGTTAATGTTGCTTAAATTATTTTCCATTTGTTCCTTTTGTGTCATTAACAAACAAGATGTCTTTAGAAAAGTTCATTTTAAGCTTCCTTGGCCTCTCTTTTCTATTTAGTGAAATAGGAAGTAATATTAGATAATCTCTGAAGTCCCCGTTATTAATAATTTATACATAGACTGGAATAGGAAAAGGCTATGTCTTAACTGGATCATCAGCTCCTTAAAGAAATAGGTAACTTACAAGCTTCTGTGTGCCCTAGGAAAGACAGCTTATAATGATTTAATAAATGCATCTTAAATGTGGACTGTCATGACAAAATGTGGCATGTGGTTTTTGTGTTAATATTAATTAATATTAATATGTGGTGCTCAGGTGGCCAAAATCATGGAACCAATTACATTTCCATGTTTCATGGTTCCCAACTGCATCTCTAACCTTTGATAGGACATAGAGATACTAGCCCAAGAGAGTGGGAATGGTTCAGGGAAAATTAAACCTCATTTCAAGGAAACCCATGTCTAGGTCCTACTCTAATGATGTCTTAGAATTGCCATCATTACTCCACAAAGATCTCTCAGCAACGCAAAAATGCAGGTCTTGAAAGCAAATGGTTTCTTTGCTTACACAAACTTCTTTACCTTGTTCTCCAAAATGTTAATACACATTTTTATCATAAGTTTTTGAGAATTTTGAAGAAAGAGATGAAAGGAGGAATAATATTTCATTTAAATCATAAGCTCCCATAAGAGAAGTTTTATTGTAATTAATACATTCCAGACAATGCCCATTGTCTTTAGTAACAAGAACATCATCTTGGACCATTGGGTCAAGTCAATTCTAATTATACAACTTACCTTCCTTATATGGGATGACTAAAGGGTTTCAAATCTCCAGTTGTTTATCGTAAAACTTGAAGGAATCTTGTCTCAAAATTTAAATATATACTTCATGGATAAAGAAAATATTTTCTCATCCAAACTCAGACGAAAATAACAGAAAATTAAAGCCCATAAAAGAGTATTGATAAGAAGCCTCAGAGAGTGGGAGGAGAATTGGATGAAGAGACAAAGACCAGGATTCAAGAACAAATTCTGTCCTTTAAAGAGCAGTGTGACTTTAGGCATGCCTTTAGACTTAACTTTTCTAAGTCAATTTCTTTATTCTCAAAGGAGATAACTATCTGTACTATCGGATTTGGGCTAGGACCAAGTGAAACCTTAAGAAGTTGATATTTTCTATAATGTTGCTGGTATTTGGTAGTGATTATCATGACTCACGAATCATCCTTTTTTCTTCTCTGAGGATAGGGATGAAAGTAGTTGTATCTAAATGGCAACAGAAAGAAATAAAAAGAAGTTGATAAAGGACCTCCTAACTACAAGAATTGAGGAATCCTGAAACATATGAACTAAGAGAAATTCTGGAATATCCTTTCTTGAAAATCTGTAAGGAAAAAGTCAGTAGTTAGGTTTCTTAAGTGCCTCTGTTATAGTCTTATATGGAAGCAGACAGACGAGTTATAGAACATCTAGGTTTTACCCAGCCCTGTAATGTGTAAAGCTATCAGAGAAACAATAACCTTGTTCCTGAGAAACCGGTGTCTTCCAAAGCCTGGATCCTAGTGGTACTATTTTAATTGGCCGTGAGAGTTGTGTCTTCAAGAACTTATCAAAACTTCTCAGTTAAAAATCATGAAAAATGACTCACCTGGTTGCCTCCACTCTTGGGATTCACAAATACAAGCAAGGGTTTCATGAGAGGAGAAGAGATGGGTTTTATCACAAAAGGACGACCTTTGTTTTCCTGCTGAAAGAAGCGATCAGCACTGTTAGGATACACATTCATGGCTTGAAACGCAACCCCAAGGCAAGGGAGGTGGAAAAACCCTACATTTTGTTTCCCAGGGCTGACTCTTAACACGACTTCCATGTAAGACTTGGAAGAAAGTATCTCAAGTTGTCATTTGCTCCAGAGAATTAAGACAGGCTTTTTATTTTACTCGGTAGACTCCAAATATTCCAGAAATATTAGCTTTGATCTTCATCATCATCATCCTGGGATAATATTTCCAGGCAAGTGCAGAGGTTAGTTTTGAGTGTTTTTTAAAAAGAACAGAAAGAATTCTATTGTGGTTAGAGTGCAGTGAGGAAAAAGCAGTGGTAGAAGATAGATCAGAAAAATCAACTTAGATCTGATCTCATAGGGCAGAGTAGGTTATGGAAAGAAAGTGAAAATTCCTCAGAATAAAACTCTGAAACACCTACTTCCATCCCTCTTTTACTGGCTTTTCTTTTAAAGCTTGTTCTCTTCTTCTTCCGATTTGAAGCCTTCAGTGAGTTCTGTAGGGAGAGAGAGAAAAAAGCCTGAGCCCAGAGGCAACCAGCCCAGGAGCTTTCCCATGCAGAACCAAGTAGAAGATGGCGGCAGCGCATGCTGTTCCACTGCATGCTTCTCATGCTTTCACACTTCCAAGCCACTGTTCATGGGTAAGCCACAGACAGAAATCAGTTGAGTGCTTCAGAGTAAGCGACTGACTCTCTACCACATGGAGAGGCAGGGAGTAAGAACCCCAGAGGCTCTCATGGACTCACATAACAACACATGTTATACCTGCCAACCCTCCCAGTAAAAATGGAAGAATCCCAAATTCTCTGAGGGGCTCCAGTCTCCCGCCCAACCAGGTTCGTCTCCCGCCCAACCAAGTTCAAGTTCATCTCCTCGTATGGAGATCACCTATGTGGAAATGTAAAAAAGGAGGCCATTTTTCACGTTTTTCTTTTTCTTTTTTTTTTTGTTGTTGTTTTTGTTTTTTTGTTTTTTTGTTTTTTTTTTTCTCAGTTTACTCTTTTGGTAATGATCTTTTCTAGTAATAGTCATAAAATGACTCTGGACCCTACCGAAAATTTATGATCCAACTGTCCTATCAGTTGTCTGACTTGTAAAATGCAAAGATAATACTCACCTTAAATCACTATGACAGTGGGGTGGAAGTCATTGTTCTTTCTTTCTCTGTCTAAAGACCTAATGGTTTAAAAAGTTTCCCCCCTCCCGGGTAGCCTTGATTTTTTTCTTCTCATAAAAGTGCCTCAAACTTGTTGAAATACAGTGACCCCCAAATTTACTTTCCTTGTCTTTCTCTTTCTAGAAATTTTATAGACCACAATATTGTGATTACTTCAACTAACCATTTTCTCTTAACATTTGATATAGATGCTTTGAGTAGAACCTGTCATAGGGATCAGTCACAACCCACTGATTGAAGACAAGATAAAAACAAATTTAATTAGTGGAGAGTCAATAATTAATTAGGCTGCTATCTTTAAAAGGCAAGATATTACTGACCATATAATAGATGTTTAACAAAGTGTTGACAGCAAGAAACACAGAATTCTTAAATCAAAGTTTACATAAGTATATATGCATGCATTGTTTGAGTAAAGTTGTCCAACAGCCTCAACAAATGCAAATGTCTATTCTTCTACTTTTTAATGTATTCTTTTTTCTTTGAGCATTCAAAATAATCTTTAGTATAAAGTACATATATTAAGGCATCCAAATTAGTAAGCTCCTATTTAGCTTTTATTTTACTTTGACTTGGATTTGGGGAAAAAAAATAAGTTGATGTATGACCTGTGTTCACCAGGGTTGAGGGAAATTTTCAAAAACTGCCATCTGTCCCAAGGTTTTCTTTCCCCATCAGATTAAAAGATCTCAGGATCTCAGAATCACACCAGAAAAAGAGAGATTCAGGAGCTCATGGGTGCTCTAGACCCCAGGTCATTCCTCATCACTCACTGTTGACTATACTTCCCCCTGAAAATAGATCTTCAAATTTCTAAATTCCCAGTTAAATGGGTCTTTTATCATGTCCCTCACTGAGGAACATTTGGCATTATGAAAGTATTTGCTATATTTTGATAGATTTCTGTTTGTTTAAAAGGGAAGAAAGGTGATTTGGAATCATTAATCATTTAATCAGCCAAATGATCTAAGAAGAATGCTAGAAACCATGAGGCTGGCAGGAGCAGTATGCATTCGATGTCAATTAACAATGCTCGAAATGCTTCTCAACCATCTCTACACATTGGCATCACCCAGAGAGCTTTGAAAAATGCTCATGCCTGGGCCCCATCAACTATTCTTTCATCTGTTTCGGGTAAAACTCAGGCAAGGATACTTTTTAAAAGTTCACCAGGCAATTCTATCACGGAGTGATGGCTGTAGAAAGAGGGAAGCGTGGAGACACATAGATTGTGTTAAGCAGAAGATGAATAGACAGGAATATACGTCCAGTATGGACTCTGAATCTCCCTGTTATGAGATCGTGACCTTGGCCGAGTCAGTCAAACTTCTGAAATAACAGTTTCTTAATTTTAAAATGATGGTGACACTACCCACCTCATGGGACAGTTATGAAGTTATAACCAGCAAAGGCACGTGAAGCAGTTAGCTGGGTATTTATCCCACCATAAGCACTTCAGTAAATGTTAGCTCATTCTAAACAATGCCTCATTCTCAGCTGTGTGTCCCCAGCACTGAGCACAAATTCCTGGCATATAGTGTACACTCGAATCATTGTTGAAATAATGAATAAATATTACTATGATTCACAGCACTTACTGAGCCTCTCCTGATTTGGGAAAGGATCCTTGGGAAGTGATGCTTGCCTCCTAACTTATTTGTAGTTTTAATTCATTTACTGCCAAGAGCAATGCCAGACACCAAGTGCTTGCAGGAACATGCTATGGACCTGGGTCCTTGACAGGACTCAGCAATTAAACTCCAAGAGACAGATCTCACACATCAGGCTAAGATTGTTTCTTAAACTTGTCTGATCATAGAACTCACAGTATTTTCAGGTGATTTTGATGATCAAGTATGTATGGGGAGCACAGAGTTAGAAAAACACATTAAAGTAAGGCTTGATGTCTGAAAACAGAGCAAGCAAAGAATTCAATTCTTATAGGGAACAGACACACAAAATGGGCTTTTTTTTTTTTTTAAACATAGAGGTAGCAAATACAAGTGCTTCTAGCCTCACCAAACCAAATGCATTTGAGGCCTTCTTCAGTTCACAGAACAAGAACAGGGCAGAGACCAAGCACAGTGGTTGACTTACAGTACCTGGGTGCATCTATGTGAGCTCTGAGTAAGCTTACAGCCCTACGGATAGTCAAACACAAAAGATAAATAGTTGGAATTTCACAGCACACCTCAAAATCCCATGGTTCCCTTCTATTTTTGTATAAATACATATCTCTATTTTGTATAAATATGTATCTGTCTCTATCTCTAGGAACAGATGGGTGTGAAGACAGATTTTGTATATGTTTTGACCATGATGAAATAAATCACCTACTCTGGATACTCTACAGGATTGCTTATCCTGCCTGGGTCAGTATTGTTGAGAGAGTTAAACAAAAGAGCACACTTTTCGAGAATGTCAAAATTACATCAATAAGTTACCGTGTAGAATTATTAGTGATATATGCAAGAAACCTTTAACACTTGTCCTATGTTCCAAAACAAACCATCTCTATTATATCAAGGGTAGCTAACTTGGTGATACAAGGCATGCGCTTTGCAAGATCAACACTAAAAACACAGTGAAATGCGGTACCCTCATTTGGAGTTTTGCATTCTTCTGATTCCAACAGTAGCCGCCCCCTAGACATTCTGTGCCTGCTCTTTTGTTAAAGACCTAAAGAAAAAGGCTTTTTGTTTTCCTGTACTTCATACCAGGATAATTTTACCTTGCACAGAAATAATCCTATCAACAAAAGCCTGATCTTACTTATGACTCCTTGCTGGGCTATTAAGAAATACTTATGGGTAAATCACTCAACTGTGACTGAAACTTAACTACCTCTTAAGTCTTCCAGGATTTTTCCAGGTTATAAGATCACAAATGACTGGTTATAATAACAGATCTCAAGAGAAGAGATCTGTTCTCTCTTCTGTGTCATCCCAAATAAAGTCTTCCCCCCATCATATCCTGGACAAAACTCTGGTAGACAGTAGGAGAGAGAGTAATGGACTTAGTCTATGAAAGCGCATTCTTACTTTGCTGTGCTCCCACTAGGTCAGGGAACAAAGGCTGCTCTGAGGATGGGCAGGCAGAAGGATAAAGAAAACTTATTCCAAAAGTTACGGACAGGGTGGGAACAGCTCCAGCCAGGCCTATTTGACTAAATCACAAGTACTAATGAAGCTTTAGAATTCACCAAAGGAAATGGTTTGGGCAATTTTGAGGCTAATTTACAGGATATTATTGGTCCTTGCACAAAATTAGCTATTACGTTTCATGGGTTCCCAGCATTTTAAGACTATCTAACCAGAAGAGATAAACAAAAAAAAGGGAGACTATTATGAAGAAAGCTCATACAGGGCTAGGAAGAAATGAATGCAGCATTGTTGATAAGTACAACATTAGAAACAATATAAATATCCACCAGTAGGCAGAGGGATCAATAAACTGGGATATATCCACAGCATGGGATATATACAGCAATTTTAAAAATGAGTTAAGTCTACATATAGTAATATAGACTTTTCCCAAGAATCTTTTTTTTACTAAGAAAGGCAAGTTTGAAAGCATTGTGTGAAGAATGATTTATTAAAAACACACACCCTTACACTCAAAGTGGTTCTGTATTTCTTCTGTGGGTGTATTTCCATGCACGCAAATGCACAGTAAAAACTCTGCATATATCATAGGAAGAGACAGGGGAGATGCTTATCATTGTAAATGCTGGTGAAAGGAGACTCTCTTATCTGAAATGTTTAATTTTTACAGGGAGTATATTTATGTATTGCTTACATTACTACAAACTAAACAATAAAAGATTGAACCCTATCATTCTTTCAAAGAAACCAGCTTGTTCCCACTCAGTATTATGAAGTCACAACAGGCTATATTAAGGAAAGAGCATGGAGGATCCATTTTATATTCTTTTTAGAAGATAGGAGAAGTCCAGTGAGATTCATGAGAAAGTTACAAGAAAGGGACAGTCTGGAAAATTTAGGGGATCAAGTGCACAATATTTTTCCAATGGTGTCATCTCATGACACATAAGTTCTGTGAACGCTTTCTCAACTGTGGTCTTCTACAACTTGACTCCACAGAAAATTCACATAAGTCTCAATCCATCAGCTCCCAGTGTATGCACAGGTATTTGAACATCTTTAATCTGCCTGTCCAATCAAAATATTGCCTAGTGATATTTTCAGTCCGAAAGAGAAACATTGACATTTGTAACTTTAAATATAACTTGGACTTCAAATATATCAACAGATTCAGGCTTGATTCTTAAATTCTGGGTTTTCATTTGAATTATTTAAAATCATCTATCTTCCATTATCTTTTTATTTCTACAAAATAACTTCTTCATCTCTCTAAATAATGAGGTGATGAAACCCAGCAGATCACCCAAGCAGTCCTCACTCCCTTTAGCATCAAGGTTTCACACAGCTGCCAATTCCACAGTTGCTCGTGGAATAAAAATGAAATATGCAGTTTAATTCCAACTCTTTATAAACCATGTCTCCTGGCCACAATACACTCAAATAGATTTCCTTTACTCCTCCTCTCTAGAGTCATTTGTTTAGACACAAATATCCCAAATAAAGCTGACTTTATTTAAAGATCCATCTTAACTGTTCTCAGTAAGTTCTATCAACTCCTACTGTCCTTCTCAGTCCTTGTTTCACCGACACTGCCTACATCCTTTAAGGCTAACCACAAATGGCATATTTTCCATTTAGCCTACCCTGATCCCCATGACCGAAAATGCTCCATACTGCTTCATATTCACACTGTGTTTATACATCTTAGGTAGCACTGACCACTCTCCACCTTGGATAGCTAGACCACCTTGGATGCTGACCATGGCTGATTTAAGCAACTTGTCTGGCCCCTTCCTCTCACCATCCTAGGTGTGTTTCTCCCAAAGATGCATACTGACCAAAAAGTAAATCTTCCGAGACAGTAGGAGGCACTCTTTTATTAAGGATTTACACATGGCTGAATTCCTCTTTCAAAATCCACAAACACTCTGCCCAGTGACTTAGATAGTTCTAGCTATGTTCCCCACTATTGAGTATACTCTTTGTGGAAATGGATCACGTCTGATTCATCTTTGGACCTTCTACTGCATACAACAGCATCTCTGAATGTAGTTAAATAAACATTAACTGAATTCAATTAAGAACATCTTCTCTATTATTTATTTTCAAGCAGTATGATAGAATATAGAAACATAATATATATATGTAAATCCTCAAATTTGGAAAAACATTTTACTCTGCTGTTCTCCACCTACCTTCCAAATTTTCCATTTGTTAGTCACTTCTCAATGTCTTAAATGAATTCTCTAATATATCTACCTCCAAGTCATGGCTAAAAGCTTGCCACCCATTGGCTGGGTGTGGTGGCTCACGCCTGTAATCCCAGCACTTTGGGAGGCCAAGGCGGGTGGATCACCTGAGGTCAGAAGTTCAAGACCAGCCTGGCCAACATGGTGAAACCCCGTCTCTACTAAATACACAAAAATTAGTCAGGCGTGGTGGCAGGCACCTGTAATCCCAGCTACTCAGGAGGCTGAGGCAGGAGAATTGCTTGAACCCAGGAGGCAGAGGTTGCAGTGAGCCGAGATCGCGCCACTGCGCTCCAGCCTGGCAACAAGAGCGAAACTTCATTCAAAAAAAAAAAAAAAAACACTTGCCACCCATGATCTACACACTATAAACTAGAGTTTTAACTGTCATCTATGAACAGGTCACAGACACAATCACTTTTCTCCTTGTTTTCTTCCTCATGGTTTTTTATGTCTATAGAATTTAACATTGGTGTCAGAAGAGTTTCAACAGAAGAGTTTAATTGTTCAATATTACATAAAGTATTAAGTGGCTACAGCAAGGTTATTATGGGCCCAGGTAGTATTGGCTCAAAAGTCAGAAAGCTCTTAACCACTGCTGCATTGTCCCCTATAGCTCACTATACACCAGCTTTTAAATACACTATGGTTCATTGGTTAACTTACTTGATGGAAAGGCTATTAAAATTGTAAAACATCTGATTCAGCAAGCTGGCTACAGAAAGACAGTGAGGCAGTGTGGCATACCAATAAGAGCTTGTTTTTGGAATCAAAATTCCTGGGTCCAAGTCCCATCTCAAACTATTTAATAACTGTATGACCCTGGGTAATTTACTTGACTTCTCTGTGCCTCACAATCCTCAGATATAGAGTGAGAATAACAGGATACCTTCTCATAGGGTACTATGATGATAAAATAAGATACTGAATGTAAAATACTGAAAATTTTCCCAACACATATAAATCTTAGCTCTTCTTACTATTATTATTATTACATTGTCCTGAATCATAGATGGCAATAAAAAGGTACATGTTGAATAATGAATTTGGACTTTGCGTCCAGACTGTGAGCTGTAAATCCCATATCCCATTAAAAGTAACCAGGACTCTAGAGAAAGGCTGATTCCAGGTATGGACAGGAAATGCATTAAATGATCCTGGGACATGGTATTGTTCCTAAAATCAAGGAAGTTCTAAAAACCTCATGGCTCATAACAAATGGAGACAGACTCCATGTGGAAGAGGTTCCAACTGGTTGGAGGTGAAACAGTATGAACATAAGAAGAAGAATGATGACATCGTATTGAAAAACACATAATACATAAAAACATCATTAAGTAATTTCACAACGATACTCTCCAAAAAAAGACAACCACTACTACATCCTATAAGGGTTGCTAAGGCATCAGCTTATTATTCTGAAAACTTACAAATAAAGGCAAATACTCAAACATTTGTCATGTATTTGTTAGGATAAAGGAAATGTCTCTTCTAAAAATCATAGCTAAAATGAGTGAAAATTGGAAAACGACTCCTTGGCAACCCCTAATGCAATAATAGACTTTGTCAAAAATCTTTGATAGATAACAATGGATGGCAAGCTGATGGTGAACTTTATGACAGATGGATTAGGATGACAGTTCCTGAACCCACTGATTGATCTAAGCATCACTGAGAGTGAAATGGCTGATATCCGCTTCCTGTGATGGCAATATGATAGAAATACGAAGCACTGCCAGTGTATCCCTTTTACCAAAAAAAAACCTAAATATAATTGAGTCTTTGTGTCTAAATATTAGTTTACAAGAAATATGGGCAATAAGAGAAATAATTTGGAAACATGGTAAGAATCAGACAAAATCAAAATATGGGAAATCCTATGGGTAAAGTAACCCAATTTCATCTACGAGTAAGTGGCCTCAGAAATAAGAAGGGGTATTGTTCTAAATTAAGGGAGACTTAAGAACTATGTCAACAAAGGGCAGTTGTGAACTTTGGATCTTGACTTGAAAAACAGTAAAAAAAGATATATTTTAGACAACAGGAAAAAACTTTAAGGGACTATTAACATGACTGAGACAGTGGCATTTGGGGGTTTTTTTAGTGCTATCTTTTACAGAAGCATAATGAAGTGTTCACAGACTAAGTGGTATGCTGTATAAGATTTGTTTTAAAATACTCTAGTTAAAGAAAAAGGAGGGGGCTTCCACTTCCAGGAAGATGGGGTAGACGGGGTGAGGCCAGAAGGAAATGGATGATGTGGCTCTTGACAAGGGACCACCAGGGATTCTTGTGGGGACAGAATGTTCTGTATCTTGACTGAATCAAGGTCAATATCCTGGTTGTGATTTTGTACTATAATCCTGCAAGATGTTACCATGAAGGGAAATTTTGGAAGGGTGCAAGTGATTCCTCTGTATTGCTTCTCACAGCTGCATGTGAATCCCAAAAGCAAAAGGTAATTGATAAAATGAAAACATGACGTGGCAGGAGACAAATGAAAAAGAATGGCAGAAAAGTTTATGGCTAGAGGATTCATTATAATCTTTCTCTTTCTTCATTTGCTTGAAAATTTCCATTAAAAAAGGGTTTCTTAAGGTTTAGAAAAGTAAACTTCACAATTTCCCTACAAACTGGTATTATCTCCTGATTTTCCTAACTGGTGTGTCCGCAGACTTCCAAATTCCCACACCACTAGGCTATTCTACACACTCTTGCTACTTGTTTCTTTCTAAAATACTATATATATATATATTTTTATATATATCTATATTATATATATATAACTTACTCTATCACTCCTCGCTTAAAAGGAACTCTGCTACTTCAGCATAAAGTTCACGGTTATTAAAAATAAAAAAAAAAAAACCCTCCA
Source organism: Theropithecus gelada (assembly GCF_003255815.1). Taxonomy (NCBI): domain Eukaryota; kingdom Metazoa; phylum Chordata; class Mammalia; order Primates; family Cercopithecidae; genus Theropithecus; species Theropithecus gelada. Next base: position 162,137,428 of record NC_037670.1, read on the forward strand.
CAGTCAGGCCTGAGCAATTGTGTGTTCATCTCCCACACACCCTCTGCATAAACCCTGTACTTTGGTCAAACTAGACTCACAGTTCCACAGATATAATTTTGGACACAGTACTTGTGCCTGTGTGCTATTCTCCTGCCTGCTACTCACTCTCTACTCCACAGACCTAAATCTCACCCATTTTTACAAAGCAGGAAAAAACCTGTCTTCTTCATGAAGTTTCCCCTTCAAAACAAGATTCTCAAGAGTAAGGATCATGTATTTTATCGCAATGCCTACTAAACTAGCCTTCCTGATACAATCGAGGTTTTCAATGGAAGGATGTGGATTTCACTGAATGAATGTTTAATGTAAAGACTTGGAGAGATTACCAAATTTTAGAAAAAAATTTAAAAGAAGAAATGTTAAAGAGATTTAAAAATAAAAACTGGAATTTAGTACACTTGAATTTCAAATAGCAATACTATATTTAATTTGTTTTATCACCTTGGGCAACTCATTTAACATATCTTGGCATTTGGTTCTAAAATATAAAATGAAGCACTAGGCTCCTCATTTTTTAATATGTAGATACTATACTTGCCTCTGGAAATAAATATCCCAAGGGCTTCCATAGACTATAATTTTATTCCTAAACATTACTCATCAACAGAGTCTAAACTTTATAGAAAATACACAAAGCAAAACAGTATCCCAGATCCACCAGTTTTTAAATAAACCTGAGTCAACAAGAATGAATTACGTGATGAGTCTGGAGACCACAGGAAGTAGGGCTACCATGTCATTTAAACGTATTGCATTTGATAAGACTTCCTAAAGTACCTGCACCCTAAGGGAGGTACAGTCTTTCTTCCCATAGCATTAAAAATCTGCCATCCCATAACTTGAAGCTAACTGTCAAGGATGTATAGTACAAAGGCAGAAACATTTTATTTCAAAGATTATGATCTTGTCAAGAAACCACTAAGTTGTCCCTGAATACTGAGGTGGAGACTCACAAGGACAGGAAGTGCACTGGGGAGAACACAGAATGAGATTAGATATTAAGAGAATAAATTCTACTTTGCCTTAAGAAAAAAAAAATGTCGTGCTCTAAGCAGGCCTGTGTATTCAGGAAGGTCATGACTCATGGTCTGCCTTCCAGGTTGGAAGTGGCAGGAATATTAACCAAACCATGAAGCCTGCACAGTTTGCCCTCATATTGACCCTCTGGGGATGCCCAGGCTGGAAGAGAACAGAGTTGTATAAGCATCAGCTGTACCCACCACTAGTACTCAGTGAAACTTGGAAGAGCACCTATCAAAGAGAACATCATTAGCACATGAATGAGGAGGCAACATTTCTGCTCTAGAACTTTGAATTCATTAGGATGCGGAGGTTGATTCCATGAGAGAGCCCAACACGGGGAAAGAGATGGGCCAATGGGATGAACTGTGGAAGCTAAGCACAGGGCCTTGGGGATAGTGAACAAAGGTCATAGGAACCCAAAGACTAGTCTGGGGAGAAAAGCACAAAGCAGCAGTTCATTTTTCTCTGCACTGGCTCAGCAGCACCAGAGTCCTGGCAGTTACCTGAGGTTTCTTCACCTTAATGATCCAAGTGGGTGGGACAATAACAGCAGCATGAGCCCCCAGGGAGCAGGGTTCTTCAATGTGATGCAGCATGAAGCAGGTCACCTTATTGTGAAACTAAAGAGAAAAATAGGCCAGTAAACAATTCTGGTCAAAGAGTAATGCTGCGGCAATAAGGGATAAATATGTACACGCACACACACACACACTCATTACATGCACAAAAATACATATGCATGCACACATGCACACACAGACACACACTGAGGACATGCTTTCCTCATCACAACCCAGCCAGCCCCAGGAGCTTAGAAACCAGATTTCAAATTTATTCCGGTTTACAAACTTATAACATTGATAACAAGAAATCAGTCTAGCCGGATGAAGCCTGCTAAAACTTTCTAATTGTTGCATGGAATATTTACATAAAAGTTTTAGAGTCTTGGAGGGTTCTATTAATCCTGATTTTGCACAAAATTTTCACACACACTTCCCTTGACCTGTACTGGCCATGGACTTGGTTGATTTAAGATAACGTTGAGAAGGAAATGAACAGACAGAAAGGCAATGCCTACCACCTGCCTTTCCTTTCCCTATCATAGATATAAACCCTCCCAGGTTGTCTTTCCAGTTTAGAGAGGGCAGGAAAGAAGCATGATGTCTGTTCTACAGAGTTGAAAATCCCAGAAGTAACAAAGTACAAAGAGATCGTTTCTATTGGGTTTGTCTGGGACTGCTAAAAAATATACAATGACCCTATTACTCTTGGCAAGTCTAAAGTGATTTTTGCTTTTGAAAGGAAGTAAATGTAGGCTAATGCTCGAAACAATACCACAGTATAAGGGTCTTAATTCTATACCCCAACAGTGACACTCAGACTG